>NC_069499.1:44776164-45003664 GCF_027579735.1 Bombina bombina | reverse complement strand
ACAAAAAGCAGCCGTAAGAAGCCTTACGCTGACTATTGGAGCCCCGTAACTCCCTAAACTAACTAGAAAATAAACCTAACACCTAACGCATGCGCAATGTCTATCTCCCTGTCAACCGTGATCTGCTAAATAAAACCTAACACCTAACGCATGCGCAATGTCTATCTACCTGTCAACCGCGATCCCCCCCCCCCGAAATCCCTAATAAAGTTATTAACCCCTAATCAAATCCCCCTATACCGTCGCCAGCTATATTAATATTATTAACCCCTAATGTAAGCCCCTTACACCGCCGCCATCTCTATTAAAATGATTAACCCCTAATTTAATCTACCTACCCCGCCGCCAGCTATATTATCTATATTAACCCTAAGTATATTATAGTTAATATAGGTAATACATTATATATATTAACTATATTAACCCTAATTATATTAGGGTTAATATAGTTAATATAGTTACTATAGTATTTATATTAACTATATTAACTCTATCTAACCCTAACTAAATTTATATTAAATTAATCTAATTCATTTATAAACTAAAATATTCCTATTTAAATCTAAATACTTACCTATAAAATAAACCCTAAGATAGCTACAATATAATTAATAATTACATTGTAGCTATGTTAGGGTTAATATTTATTTTACAGGTAAATTGTTAATTATTTTAACTAGGTATAATAGATATTAAATAGTTATTAACTATTTAATATCTACCTAGTTAAAATAATTACCCAATTACCTGTAAAATAAATCCTAACCTAAGTTATAAATACACCTACACTATCAATAAATGTAATAAACTACAAACATCTATCTAAAAATACAATTAAATTAACTAAACTAAATTACAAAAAAAAACAAACACTAAATTACAAAAAATAAAAAAAAGATTACAAGATTTTTAAGCTAATTACACCTATTCTAAGCCCCCTAATAAAATAATAAACCCCCAAAATAAAAAAAATTCCCTGCCCTATTCTAAATTAAACAAATTTCAAAGCTCTTTACCTTACCAGCCCTTAAAAGGGCCTTTTGTGGGGCATGCCCCAAAGAATTCAGCTCTTTTGCATACAACAAATACAATCCCCCCCCCCCCCATTACAACCCACCACCCACATGCCCCTATTCTAAAACCACCCAAACCCCCCTTAAAAAAGCCTAACACTACCCCCCTGAAGATCTCCCTACCTTGTCTTCACCACACCGGGCCGAACTCCTGATCCGATCCGGGCGATGTCTTCTTCCAAGCGGCAAAGAAGAATTCTTCCTCCGGCGATGTCTTCCTCCAAGCGGCAAAGAAGAATTCTTCCTCCGGCGACGTCTTCCTCCAAGCGGCAGCAAAGTCTTCATTCTTCCGGCGGCATCTTCAATCTTCTTTCTTCGCTCCGCCGCCGCGGAGCATCCATCCCGGCCGACTGCTGTACTACGAATGAGGTACCTTTAAATGACGTCATCCAAGATGGCGTCCGCCGAATTCCGATTGGCTGATAGGATTCTATCAGCCAATCGGAATTAAGTTAGAAAAATCTGATTGGCTGATTGAATCAGCCAATCAGATTCAAGTTCAATCCGATTGGCTGATCCAATCAGCCAATCAGATTGAGCTCGCATTCTATTGGCTGTTCCGATCAGCCAATAGAATGCGAGCTCAATCTGATTGGCTGTTAGGATCAGCCAATCGGATTGAACTTGAATCTGATTGGCTGATTCAATCAGCCAATCAGATTTTTCTAACTTAATTCCGATTGGCTGATAGAATCCTATCAGCCAATCGGAATTCGGCAGACGCCATCTTGGATGACGTCATTTAAAGGTACCTCATTCGTAGTACAGCAGTCGGCCGGGATGGATGCTCCACGGCGGCGGAGCGAAGAAAGAAGATTGAAGATGCCGCCGGAAGAATGAAGACTTTGCTGCCGCTTGGAGGAAGACGTCGCCGGAGGAAGAATTCTTCTTTGCCGCTTGGAGGAAGACATCGCCGGAGGAAGAATTCTTCTTTGCCGCTTGGAGGAAGACATCGCCCGGATCGGATCAGGAGTTCGGCCCGGTGTGGTGAAGACAAGGTAGGGAGATCTTCAGGGGGGTAGTGTTAGGCTTTTTTAAGGGGGGTTTGGGTGGTTTTAGAATAGGGGTATGTGGGTGGTGGGTTGTAATGGGGGGGGATTGTATTTGTTGTATGCAAAAGAGCTGAATTCTTTGGGGCATGCCCCACAAAAGGCCCTTTTAAGGGCTGGTAAGGTAAAGAGCTTTGAAATTTGTTTAATTTAGAATAGGGCAGGGAATTTTTTTTATTTTGGGGGTTTATTATTTTATTAGGGGGCTTAGAATAGGTGTAATTAGCTTAAAAATCTTGTAATCTTTTTTTTATTTTTTGTAATTTAGTGTTTGTTTTTTTTTGTAATTTAGTTTAGTTAATTTAATTGTATTTTTAGATAGATGTTTGTAGTTTATTAAATTTATTGATAGTGTAGGTGTATTTATAACTTAGGTTAGGATTTATTTTACAGGTAATTGGGTAATTATTTTAACTAGGTAGATATTAAATAGTTAATAACTATTTAATATCTATTATACCTAGTTAAAATAATTAACAATTTACCTGTAAAATAAATATTAACCCTAACATAGCTACAATGTAATTATTAATTATATTGTAGCTATCTTAGGGTTTATTTTATAGGTAAGTATTTAGATTTAAATAGGAATATTTTAGTTTATAAATGAATTAGATTAATTTAATATAAATTTAGTTAGGGGTGTTAGGGTTAGATAGAGTTAATATAGTTAATATAAATACTATAGTAACTATATTAACCCTAATATAATTAGGGTTAATATAGTTAATATATATAATGTAATAACTATATTAACTATAATATACTTAGGGTTAATATAGATAATATAGCTGGCGGCGGGGTAGGTAGATTAAATTAGGGGTTAATCATTTTAATAGAGATGGCAGCGGTGTAAGGGGCTTACATTAGGGGTTAATAATTTAATATAGATGGCAGCGGTGTTAGGGGCTCACTTTAGGGGGTTATAGATATAATATAGCTGGCGGCGGGGTACGGGAGTGGCGGTTTAGGGGTTAATAACTTTATTAGGTTGCGGCGGGGTACGGGAGCGGCGGTTTAGGGGTTAATAGCTTTTTTATTGTTAGGCTAGTGAGGGGAGATAGCGGATAGAGGGTTAGACGTGTCGGGCTTTGTTAGGGAGGCGTGTTAGACAGTGCGGGCTATGTTAGGGAGGCGTGTTAGACAGTGCGGGTGTTTTAGACTTTAGTCAGGTTTTATAGGCGCCGGCAGATTCTAACGTGGCGCAAGTCACTGGCGACGCCAGAAATTTGTACTTGCGCAGATTTCTGGACATCGCTGGTTTGTCAGACTTACGGCACGTTAGCATCTGACGGCGACCTATATGGGATAGCTCGAGTTGCGAGCTGAAACTGCGGGCGACGCCGGTTCCCTCGCTTGCGCCGCAAACTGCGATCTATATCGGATCGCGCCCAGTGTGTGTGTGAGAGAGAGTGTGTGAGAGAGAGTGTGTGTGTGGGAGAGAGTGTGTGTGTGAGAGAGTGTGTGTGTTTGTGTGTGTGTGTGTGTGATTGTGTGTGTGTGAGAGAGTGTGTGTGAGAGAGTCTGTGTGTGTGTGTGTGTATGAGAGAGAGAGAGAGAGAGAGAGAGTGTGTGAGAGAGTATGTGTGTGAAAGAGAGAGAGAAAGAGTGTGTGTATGTGAGAGAGAGAGAAATAGAGTGTGTGTGTGTGTGTGTGTGTGTGAGAGTGTGTGTGTGAGAGAGTGTGTGTGTGATAAAGTGTGTGTGTGTGTGTGTGAGAGTGTGTGTGAGAGAAAGACTGTGTGTGTGTGAGAGAGAGAGAGAGAGAGAGAGAGTGTGTGTGTGAGAGAGAGAGCATGTGTGCCTCCATTTCTGTGTTTTGTATGTGTCTAGGGAGATAACATAAGGCCTGGGAACCTGTGTGTGTGGTTCCCAGTTTGTTTGATTGAGAGTTGCATTGTTTGGTTGTAAAATAGGGACCCAGGAGGGAAGAGACCTTAAAGGGACACTCAATCAAAATTAAACTTTCATTATTCAGATAGAGCAGCAATTTTAAACAACTTTCCAATTTACTTCCATTAACAAAATGTGCACAGTCTTTTAATATTTAAACTTTTTGAGTCACCAGCTCCTACTGAGCATGTGCAAGAATAAGTGTGTATGCATTTGTGAATGGCTGATTGCTGTCACATGGTACGTGTATGCATTTGTGATTGGCTGATGGCTGTCACATGGTACAAAGGGAGTTGAAAAAGACATAACTTAAAATTGTCAGAAAAAAAATCTACTACTCATTTGAAGTTCAGACTAAGTGCTATTGCATTGTCTTGTTATCTTGCATTTGTTGATTATGCAAATCTACAGTGTTGACTGGTCCTTTAACGTTGTCCTGGCTTGAACCATTTGGCCAGATGCAGTAACTTAAATTAACTTGTAGAAATCTCCCTTTTTAATGTTAAAGACTGCAAACATTCGCCTAGATTTAGAGTTCTGCGTAAGCCGTCAAAACCAGCGTTGGGGCTCCTAACGCTGGTTTTGGGCTACCGCTGGTATTTAGAGTCGTGTAGGTAAGGGTCTAACGCTCACTTTCCAGCCACGACTTTTCCATACCCCTGATCCCCCTACGCCATTTGTGTATCCTATCTTTTCAATGGGATCTTTCTAACGCCGGTATTTAGAGTCTTGGCTGAAGTGAGCGTTAGAAATCTAACGACAAGACTCCAGCCGCAGAGAAAAGCCAGGAGTTAAGAGCTTTCTGTGCTAACTCCGGTTCATAAAGCTATAAACTACTGTGCTCTAAAGTACACTAACACCCATAAACTACCTTTGTACCCCTAAACCAAGGCCCCCCCACATCGCCGCCACTCTAATACATTTTTTTAACCCCTAATCTGCCGACCACACACCGCCGCAACCTACGTTATCCCTATGTACCCCTAATCTGCTGCCCCTAACACCGCCGACCCCTATATTATATTTATTAACCCCTAATCTGCCGCCCCCAACATCGCCGCCACCTACCTACAATTATTAACCCTTAATCTGCCGACCGGACCTCACCGCTACTATAATAAAGTTATTAACCCCTAATCCGTCTCACTCCCGCCTCAAAAACCCTATAATAAATAGTATTAACCCCTAATCTGCCCTCCCTAACATTACCGACACCTAACTTCAAGTATTAACCCCTAATCTGCCGACCGGACCTCGCCGCTACTCTAATAAATGTATTAACCCCTAAAGCTAAGTCTAACCCTAACCCTAACACCCCCCTAAGTTAAATATAATTTAAATCTAACAAAATAAATGATTTCTTATTAAATAAATTATTCCTATTTAAAGCTAAATACTTACCTGTAAAATAAACCCTAATATAGCTACAATATAAATAATAATTATATTGTAGATATTTTAGGATTAATATTTATTTTACAGGCAACTTTGTATTTATTTTAACCAGGTACAATAGCTATTAAATAGTTAATAACTATTTAATAGCTACCTAGTTAAAATAATTACAAAATTACCTGTAAAATAAATCCTAACCTAAGTTACAATTAAACCTAACACTACACTATCAATAAATACATTTAATAAACTACCTACAATTATCTACAAATAAACCTAACACTACACTATCAATAAATTAATTACATACAAATACCTACAAATAAATACAATTAAATAAACTAACTAAAGTACAAAAAATAAAAAAGAACTGTTACAAAAAATAAAAAATAATTTACAAACATTATAAAAATATTACAACAATTTTAAGCTAATTACACCTACTCTAAGCCCCCTAATAAAATAACAAAGCCCGCAAAATAAAAAAAATGCCCTACCCTATTCTAAAATAAAAATAGAAAAGCTCTTTTACCTTACCAGCCCTTAAAAGGGCCTTTTGTGGGGCATGCCCCAAAGAATTCTGCTCTTTTGCCTGTAAAAAAAAACATATAATACCCCCCCAACATTACAACCCACCACCCACATACCCCTAATCTAACCCAAACCCCCCTTAAATAAACCTAACACTAAGCCCCTGAAGATCTCCCTACCTTGTCTTCACCACGCCGGGTATCACCGATCCGTCCACAAGAGGCTCCGAAGTCTTCATCCAAGCCCAAGCGGGGGCTGAAGAGGTCCATCATCCGGTTGAAGTCTTGATCCAAGCGGGTGCTGAAGAGGTCCATCATCCAGCTGAAGTCTTGATCCAAGCGGTGGCTGAAGAGGTCCATCATCCGGCTGAAGTCTTGATCCAAGCGGGGGGCTGAAGAGGTCCATCATCCGGCTGAAGTCTTCTATCAAGCGGCATCTTCAATCTTCTTTCTTCCGGCTCCATCTTCATCCCGCCGACACGGAACATCCATCCTGGCCGACGACTTCCTAAAGAATGAAGGTTCCTTTAAGGGACGTCATCCAAGATGGCGTCCCTCGAATTCCAATTGGCTGATAGCATTCTATCAGCCAATTGGAATTAAGGTAGGGAAATTCTGATTGGCTGATGGAATCAGCCAATCAGATTCAAGTTCAATCCGATTGGCTGATTGGATCAGCCAATCAGATTGAGCTCGCATTCTGTTGGCATTCCTATCAGCCAATCGGAATTCGAGGGACGCCATCTTGGATGACGTCCCTTAAAGGAACCGTCATTCGTCGGGAAGTCATCGGCCAGGATGGATGTTCCGCGTCGGTGGGATGAAGATGGAGCCGGAAGAAAGAAGATTGAAAATGCCGCTTGATAGAAGACTTCAGCCGGATGATGGACCTCTTCAGCCCCCGCTTGGATCAAGACTTCAGCCGGATGATGGACCTCTTCAGCTCCCGCATGGATCAAGACTTCAGCCGGATGATGGACCTCTTCAGCCCCCGCTTGGGTTTGGATGAAGACTTCGGAGCCTCTTGTGGACGGATCGGTGATACCCGGCGTGGTGAAGACAAGGTAGGGAGATCTTCAGGGGCTTAGTGTTAGGTTTATTTAAGGGGGGTTTGGGTTAGATTAGGGGTATGTGGGTGGTGGGTTGTAATGTTGGGGGGGGTATTGTATGTTTTTTTTACAGGCAAAAGAGCAGAATTCTTTGGGGCATGCCCCGCAAAAGGCCCTTTTAAGGGCTGGTAAGGTAAAAGAGCTTTCCAATTTTTATTTTAGAATAGGATAGGGCATTTTTTTATTTTGGGGGGCTTTGTTATTTTATTAGGGGGCTTAGAGTAGGTGTAATTAGCTTAAAATTGTTGTAATATTTTTATAATGTTTGTAAATATTTTTTTTATTTTTTGTAACTTAGTTCTTTTTTTATTTTTTGTACTTTAGTTAGTTTATTTAATTGTATTTATTTGTAGGTATTTGTATGTAATTAATTTATTGATAGTGTAGTGTTACGTTTAATTGTAGATAATTGTAGGTAGTTTATTAAATGTATTTATTGATAGTGTAGTGTTAGGTTTAATTGTAACTTAGGTTAGGATTTATTTTACAGGTAATTTTATAATTATTTTAACTAGGTAGCTATTAAATAGTTATTAACTATTTAATAGCTATTGTACCTGGTTAAAATAAATACAAAGTTGCCTGTAAAATAAATATTAATCCTAAAATAGCTACAATATAATTATTATTTATATTGTAGCTATATTAGGGTTTATTTTACAGGTAAGTATTTAGCTTTAAATAGGAATAATTTATTTAATAAGAAATCATTTATTTTGTTAGATTTAAATTATATTTAACTTAGGGGGGTGTTAGGGTTAGGGTTAGACTTAGCTTTAGGGGTTAACATTTATTAGAGTAGCGGCGAGGTCCGGTCGGCAGATTAGGGGTTAATAAGTGTAGGTAGGTAGCGGCGACGTTGGGGGCGGCAGATTAGGGGTTAATAAATATAATATAGGGGTCGGCGATGTTAGGGGCAGCAGATTAGGGGTACATAGGGATAATGTAGGTTGCGGCGGTGTATGGTGCGGCAGATTAGGGGTTAAAAGTGTAATGCAGGGGTCAGCGATAGCGGGGGCGGCAGATTAGGGGTTAATAATTGTAAGGTTAGGAGTGTTTAGACTCAGGGTTCATGTTAGGGTGTTAGGTGCAGACGTAGGAAGTGTTTCCCCATAGGAAACAATGGGGCTGCTTTAGGAGCTGAACGCTGCTTTTTTGCAGGTGTTAGGTTTTTTTTCAGCTCAAAATGCCCCATTGTTTCTTATGGGGGAATCGTGCACGAGCACGTTTTTGAAGCTGGCCGCGTCCGTAAGCACACTTTGGCCACAGAACTCTAAATCTAGGTGATTGTTTTGTAATTGAAAATAACCTTGGATATCAGGGACATCTGAATCTGTCCCCGACTCATCCTCCACAGGAATCTCAAGAAGTTTCAATGGCAGCGGGGGATGAGCAGTTGTTCCTTGGTGTCGCAATTGACACAGGCCGCATATAACGAGGAATCCTTCCTCTTGGCCTTGATAAATCTGTAAACATATAAAGATGTATGTCAACATTAGATCCATGTGCTATATTTTCTTCTGTGTAATGTATCTGCAACTGCAATGCATAGAGCTTCTTTTCTTCTGCTGAAAATAACCTATTTAAAATAATATATACAGGGAGTGCAGAATTATTAGGCAAGTTGTATTTTTGAGGATTAATTTTATTATTGAACAACAACCATGTTCTCAATGAACCCAAAAAACTCATTAATATCAAAGCTGAATAGTTTTGGAAGTAGTTTTTAGTTTGTTTTTAGTTTTAGCTATTTTAGGGGGATATCTGTGTGTGCAGGTGACTATTACTGTGCATAATTATTAGGCAACTTAACAAAAAACAAATATATACCCATTTCAATTATTTATTTTTACCAGTGAAACCAATATAACATCTCAACATTCACAAATATACATTTCTGACATTCAAAAACAAAACAAAAACAAATCAGTGACCAATATAGCCACCTTTCTTTGCAAGGACACTCAAAAGCCTGCCATCCATAGATTCTGTCAGTGTTTTGATCTGTTCACCATCAACATTGCGTGCAGCAGCAACCACAGCCTCCCAGACACTGTTCAGAGAGGTGTACTGTGTCTCAATGGGGTTCAGATCAGGTGAACAAGGAGGCCATGTCATTAGATTTTCTTCTTTTATACCCTTTCCTGCCAGCCACGCTGTGGAGTACTTGGACGCGTGTGATGGAGCATTGTCCTTCATGAAAATCATGTTTTTCTTGAAGAATGCAGACTTCTTCCTGTACCACTGCTTGAAGAAGGTGTCTTCCAGAAAGAAAATGGCAATAGGACTGGGAGTTGAGCTTGACTCCATCCTCAACCCGAAAAGGCCCCACAAGCTCATCTTTGATGATACCAGCCCAAACCAGTACTCCACCTCCACCTTGCTGGCGTCTGAGTCAGACTAGAGCTCTCTGCCCTTTACCAATCCAGCCACGGGCCCATCCATCTGGCCCATCAAGACTCACTCTCATTTCATCAGTCCATAAAACCTTAGAAAAATCAGTCTTGAGATATTTCTTGGCCCAGTCTTGACGTTTCAGCTTGTGTGTCTTGTTCAGTGGTGGTCGTCTTTCAGCCTTTCTTACCTTGGCCATGTCTCTGAGTATTGCACACCTTGTGCTTTTGGGCACTCCAGTGATGTTGCAGCTCTGAAATATGGCCAAACTGGTGGCAAGTGGCATCTTGGCAGCTGCATGCTTGACTTTTCTCAGTTCATGGGCAGTTATTTTGCGCCTTGGTTTTTCCATACGCTTCTTGTGACCCTGTTGACTATTTTGAATGAAACGCTTGATTGTTCGATGATCACGCTTCAGAAGCTTTGCAATTTTAAGAGTGCTGCATCCCTCTGCAAGATATCTCACTATTTTTGACTTTTCTGAGCCTGTCAAGTCCTTCTTTTGACCCATTTTGCCAAAGGAAAGGAAGTTGCCTAATAATTATGCACACCTGATATAGGGTGTTGATGTCATTAGACCACACCCCTTCTCATTACAGAGAAGCACATCACCTAATATGCTTAATTGGTAGTAGGCTTTCGAGCCTATACAGCTTGGAGTAAGACAACATGCATAAAGAGGATGATGTGGTCAAAATACTCATTTGCCTAATAATTCTGCACTCCCTGTACATGCAGTTAAGCATTGAAATAGACAATATATATATATATATATATATATATATATATATATATATTATTTTGAGCTTTCAGCTTCCCATTACATTGAGTCAAACATCATTTGTATTATTTAATTGATTAACAAATGATGAATAATTTAGACTTCACAAACTATGAAATAGTAAGATATTTATTTTTTACGTTTCTCCCTAACACCAAATTTCCATTTACATAATTTCAAAGTCTAATACACAATATAATAAATGACACTTACACCTCCTGATGAGCGATCGAATCGCCCTGTAGCGCTCATGCTCGCATCGTCTAAGGTTTGAGAATCTGCACAGGCACTGTCACCGCATCCTTCTCGTATCGGACAAGCGGTACATTGTGCGCATCATTTTGTAGATGATTCTTTCCCTGTCCTCCTGGATAAACCACACACTCCTCCAATTCTCCTGGGGAAGTACCAATTCATCCCAGATACAAGGCACGCCAGTTCCCCATAAGAAAATACAGGTGGACGCACCATGATCAAAAATGATGCAGCACAATTACTAATACCACTAAACTCACTAGCACAAAGAATATTGGAAATAGTCTAAAAAGACATTTTGATAAGAAAATTGATTATACACACAGAACGTGGCTGGAACCTAGATTAGGCTTCTTTAAATGTGGTACAAACCTTGTAAATCATGTGACTATGCAGAAGTTGAGGCCTCTTTTTCTCCCAGCCATACTGGTGAAATATTCAATATAAAACATAACCTAACGTGTAACTCTAATTTTGTAGTATATCTAATTACATGTAAACTCTGTAAGAAACAGTATACAGGTCGTACCTCTCGTATGCTCAAAGATAGAATAAGAAAGCACCTCTTGTCTTTTTTAGATAAAAAAAACGAAAACTCCAGTTGCGAAACATTTTAGGTCACATTGTGACAATCCTTCTCAATACTTCTCATTTAAAGCTATAGACCATATTCCGAAACTGAATACAGGAGGTAATAGACAGGATAGACTTAATAAGTGTGAAACCTACTGGATATTTACCCTGCAGTCAGGAGCCCCTATGGGTATAAATGAAAAGGCAGACATTAAATTATTTACTGGTTAAAATAGGGAGGGCAACACAACACTATTTTATTTGTTAAGACACCACTATAGACAGATCCTACAGTGTTCATTATGTATATGGTTATTCAAAATGATTTCATCTCATCACAGCTCACCAAAATAATACCCCATTTATTCGTATGTGATAGGGAATATACCATATATTTCTTTATATCAGACACAGTCTGCTATTTCTGTTATACACACAAACTTTTTAATAATATTTGACAGCAGTGTTTTTCTGCCTATTCACAAAAAGTTTTTTACTTTTTTTCTTTTTTCACTCACCATTTTCACTTTATTATTTCATAACTAAATTTTCTACTTGAATAATTTTTATAATATTTTTAAGCCCACATATTTATCCAGGAGCTACAAATAGCAGTCTGTTTTGCATTGCAGTCTTATAACGTACAATAAATTATTCCACCTCTTACACTTACATCCTGGAAGGAAAGAAAATGAATTCCTGTTGACCTGTAACTAGACACATACAAAAGATGGAAATGGACTACACTCTTAAACCAGTGGGTGCACATTTCATACCACTGGCAAAACTCCGAGCTCTGAGTGCTGACCAGCACTCACAGGGCCTGATATTTAAAAGCTCGGCAGCATGGAGAGAAATCATGCAAAATACTTTTTTTTAGACCTCATATTGTATTGTAGGCGTCTCTCCTTCACATCAAGAACCTGCTTAGTGTAATAAATCTCTTTCAAATTACAATTTGTGTTTCTAACAATTTTTTAGGGACCTCTCCATATTAATGAGATGTTTTAGATCATCTCACCTAAGCGGGGAGCTTTTGAATATCAGGCCCACAAACAGCTCCCTTTGCTTTCAGTGACTGGGCAGTTATCCCCAGACAAGCTTGGGTTTAAAGTCCATAAGAAAAAAATATATAAACATAACACATAGAAAGTCCAGCCCTCACTTGCATGTACACAGCTACATTAAAAGCAAAATGGAAGACTCAGTTACAGCATTTAGTCAAATCGTAATAGGCACAGGATCTGCTTTAGAGTGCAATCACATAGATGTACTCCATTGCCATATTTTTTATGTGTCTATAAAAATTACAAAGCCTGTATAACACTTTTTTTGGTGGGAAGCTATCATGTGCAGCTGTAGGCTAGGAACCCAGGGGAGAAAAGAACTTGGAGCAGTCCTAAGTTTATCACCATGTGACCAAATACTCTAACTCTTCCATTTTGCTTTTAATCTAGCAGCATACATGCAAGTGATTTCTCCTTTATTTTAAACATAGTTTTATCAGTGAGATTGAAGAAGCTGTAGTCCACAGCCTGTAGAAAACTACATATTTCATAATGGTAATTCAGAGATCAGGTCAATTTTCCCAATGCAATCAGAGCAGGTGTCTTAAAGAAATATTTTTTTTCTGCCCTTCAGATATGTTCCTGTGGAATTCTTTCACAAAAACGAATCATTTTTGGATAGATTGCCCTCTTTCCATTTAAGGCTCATATGCCCCTCTAAGTTGCACGGGGGACTCTTTTACTTACCTACTTACTGTCATGATATGGGGTCTGCTCTAGACATGTGATAAAGATAGAGTGGACAAACTCATGATATGGGGTCTGCTCTAGACATGTGATAAAGATAGAGTGGGATATTTGCCCCCTTTTAGGCCCCTGTAGATTCACATGGCTTTAAGTTTTAACCTAGCTACACATCTTCTTGGGTGTTTAAAAGCTCTGTTACGATTTTCCATTGAATGACTTAAAGTGATTTGTATAGAAATAAGGTAAACAAAAATATATAATCTCAGGACAGTGATGTCTCAATAATTCTACTGATTGGTAATCAAAAGGATATATCATTTTAAGATATGGAAAACATGTTTTACGGACTGAAATGGTGAAAATAATGCAGTGATATCAGGTATGGTTTCTAGAGAGAATGCAACTGATTAATTGTAACTACAGAGGAATAAGTAATTAATATTGAGGTGTAAAACATACAAGATGTAACAGAGTAGAAAAGTCACTTTGTTAGACTATGGCAGATGGTCTACCAGGTGGATTTTGACAGTCCATGAAACTGGCATAAGTAGCAGGTTAACTAGTTTCCAGCAGTTACATGAGCCAAGAATTCAAGCAATATGGATGCAGTCCAGTTTGACTCTGAAGTAACAAAGTAGCAACAAACATTACAAAACCAGTCCAAGTATGGGGAAAACAGTGTAGATTACTTATATGGCTTAAATCTGTAAGATAGCTAATGTTTCTTAAGGGGAAATTAATTGCCTATAAGTGATTAGAAAAGTGATCAGGATCTATAGATGTAGTAAAACTGATGTATTTAGCATTACAAAAACAAATGTCTTTATATGTTACGCAACTAATAGCAACATTAGGAATCAGAGATGGGAGTGCTTCAAGAATGTTATTTAATAAACTTAATATATACAGCTTAGCAGAAGAACAGTAATATGATAAAAACAAAACTTAAATGGCTAGATTACGAGTTGTGCGTTTGGCTTAAAAAGCTGCGTTGGCCGGTCCTAACGCTGCTTTTTAACGCCTGCTGGTATTACGAGTCTTGCAGGTACAGGTGTACCGCTCACTTTTTTTCCCAGACTTGGAAATACCGCAAATCCACTTACGTAAATTGCGTATCCTCTTTTTTCAATGGGACTTGCATAGCGCCGGTATTACGAGTCTGACAAAAAGTGAGCGGTAGACCCTCTCCTGTTAAGACTGGTACCGCATTTAAAGTCAGTAGTTAAGAGTTTTTCACTACAACGCCGTAGCATAAAACTCTTAACTAAAGTGCTAAAAAGTACACTAACACCCATAAAATACCTATTAACCCCTAAACCGAGGCCCCCCCCACATCGCAAACACTAAAATAAAAATGTTAACCCCTAATCTGCCGAACCGCCACTTCAATAAATAGTTTAACCCCTAAACCACCGCACTCACGCCTCGCAAACATTAGTTAAATATTATTAACCCCTAATCTGCCATCCCTAACATTGACGCCACCTACCTACATTTATTAACCCCTAATCTGCCGCCCCCAACGTCGCCGCCACTATATTAAAGTTATTAACCCCTAAACCTAAGTCTATCCCTAACTCTAACACCCCCTAGCTTAAATATAATTTAAATAAATAATACAGTAAATAAAAATTACTATCATTAACTAAATTATTCATATTTAAAACTAAATACTTACCTATAAAATAAACCCTAAGCTAGCTACAATATAACTAATAGTTACATTGTATCTAGCTTAGGGTTTATTTTTATTTTACAGGCAAATTTGTATTTATTTTAACTAGGTACAATAGTTATTAAATAGTTATTAACTATTTAATAACTACCTAGTTAGAATAAATACAAATTTACCTGTAAAATAAAACCTAACCTAAGTTACAATTACACCTAACACTACACTACAATTAAATTATTTCCCTAAATTAAATACAATTAAATTAAATTATCTAAAGTACAAAAACCCCCACTAAATTACAGAAAATAATAAACAAATTACAAGATTTTTAAACTAATTACACCTAATCTAATCCCCCTAACAAAATAAAAAAGCCCCCCCAAAATAAAAAAGCCCTACCCTACACTAAATTACAAATAGCCCTTAAAAGGGCCTTTTGTAGGGCATTGACCCAAAGTAATCAGCTCTTTTACCTGCAAAAAAAATTACAAATCCCCCCCAACATTAAAACCCACCACCCACACAACCAACCCTACTCTAAAACCCACCCAATACCCCCTTAAAAAACCTAACACTAACCCCTTGAAGATCACCTTACCGGGAGAAGTCTTCATCCAGACGGCATCTTCTATCTTCATCCCTCCGGTGCGGAGCAGGTCCATCTTCAAGACATCCGACGTGGAGCATCCTCTTCTTTCCACGGCGACTGAAGAATGAAGGTACTTTTAAGTGACGTCATCCAAGATGGCGTCCATTCAATTCTGATTGGCTAATCGGAATTAAGGTAGAAAAAATCCTATTGGCTGATGCAATCGGCCAATAGGATTGAGCTAGTATTCTATTGGAACAGCCAATAGAATGCCAGCTCAATCCTATTGGCTGATTGGATCAGCCAATAGGATTTAACTTCAATCCTATTGGCTGATTGCATCAGCCAATAGGATTTTTCCTACCTTAATTCCAATTGGCTGATAGAATTCTATCAGCCAATTGGAATTGAAGAGATGCCATCTTCGATGACTTCACTTAAAGGAACCTTCATTCTTCAGTCACGTGGAAAGAAGAGGATGCTCCGCGTCAGATGTCTTGAAGATGGACCCGCTCAGCGTCGATGGATGAAGATAGAAGATGCCGTCTGGATGAAGACTTCTGCCGTCTGGAGGACCACTTCTGCCCGTCTGGAGGACCACTTCTGCCGGATTAGTTGAGGATTTCGGCCCGGTTGGATGAAGACTTCTCCCGGTAAGGTGATCTTCAAGGGGTTAGTGTTAGGTTTTTTTTAGGGGGTATTGGGTGGGTTTTAGAGTAGGGTTGGTTGTGTGGGTTTTAATGTTGGGGGGGGATTTGTAATTTATTTTACAGGTAAAAGAGCTGATTACTTTGGGGCAATGCCCCGCAAAAGGCCCTTTTTTTTTGTACTTTAGATAATTTAATTTAATTGTGTTTAATTGTATTTAATTTAGGGAATTAATTTAATTGTAGTGTAGTGTTAGGTGTTAATGTAACTTAGGTTAGGTTTTATTTTACAGGTACTTTTTTATTTATTTTAGCTAGGTAGTTATTAAATAGTTAATAACTATTTAATAACTATTCTACCTAGTTAAAATAAATACAAACTTGCCTGTAAAATAAAAATAAAACCTAAGCTAGATACAATGTAACTATTAGTTATATTGTAGCTATCTTAGGGTTTATTTTACAGGTAAGTATTTCGTTTTAAATAGGAATAATTTAGTTGATTATAGTAATTTTATTTAGATTTATTTAAATTATATTTAAGTTAGGGGGTGTTTAGGGTTAGACTTAGGTTTAGAGGTTAATAACTTTAATATAGTGGCGTCGACGTTGGGGGCGGCAGATTAGGGGTTAATAAATATAATGTAGGTGTCAGCGATATTGGGGGCAGCAGATTAGGGGTTCATAAGTATAATGTAGGTGGCGGCGGTGTCCGGAGCGGCAGATTAGGGGTTAAGAATATAATGTAGGTTGTGGCGATGTCGGGGGCAGCAGATTAGGGGTTAATAAGTGTAAGATTAGGGGTGTTTAGACTCGGGGTTCATGTTAGGGTGTTAGGTGTAGACATAACTTTTATTTCCCCATAGGAATCAATGGGGCTGCGTTTAGGGAGTTTTACGCTGCTTTTTTGCAGGTGTTAGACTTTTTTTCAGCCTTCTCCCCATTGATTCCTATGGGGAAATCGTGCACAAGCATGTTACACCAGATAACCGCTAACATAAGCAGCGCTGTTATTGGAGTGCCGTAAGGAGCAAATTTTTGCTCAACACTTACTTCTTTTCGGGGATTTAAAAACCCGTAATACCAGCGCTGTCTGTAAGTGAGCGGTGAGCATAAACTGCTCGTTAGCACCGCATAGCCTCTAACGCAAAACTCGTAATCTAGGTGAAAGTATATTAAGTAGCTTAATAAAGAAAAAGTGTATGTTTATTAAAAGATTTATACCAAGACAGATGTTAGAGGGTGGAAGGTTCAGGAATAATTTGCAAAAACACTTCCTTATAGTTGTTGGTACAAAAGAAGAAGGAATACATATAAGGAGATGATGGACTTCTCGCTCTGAGTGTCTAAATTCTACTCCAGAATAGATTTTCTGCTTTTTCAGATTGAAAAGATATGCAATTAAAAAAAGGCCAAGTTGTGTTTTATTAGGCTTATTTGTACTGCTCCAACAGACAGAGGGTAAAAAAATAAAGAGAGGACATGGAGAGTGAGACAGAAGGGTTAGAGGGCCCTGCGATACAAACACATTATAGTTAAATAGCAGTAGAAGACGAAGGGTGGGTGAGCAGCTTGCAGATATTGAGTTTCTGGCATGGAGAAATAGTCTTGGTATGGGTTATACTTTATGAGGTTAGGTTGTAAACTTTACAGAAGAAATAGGTTGTGAGGGAAGATTTAAAGGGATAAAAGGCAGAATTTGACATATTAAGGAAGATATTTCTACAAGATACAAATAGCACAAGAAAAGGTCTGCAGTAGGAAGGAATGATGGTAAGACCCTAAGTGGCAGAGATCAGAATCAGGGGAGAATGTAGAAACAATATATTGTTTGGTGTTGTTTCACATCTAGGGGTCAATTTATTAAAGTCCGGCGGACATGATACACTGTAGCATTTCATACCCGCCAGACATCGCTGAATGCGGACAGCATACGCTGTCCGTATTCAGCATTGCACAAGAAGTTCTAGTGAACTCACTGAAATTAAATCAGCGCTTGAACCAATACCCGAATTGATATTAGAGAAATTATTATAGCACGTCTCTAAGGATTGGCAAGATCTGATCCTTTTAGATAATTATATACTTCATGACGTAGTCCCAAGAGTACTTAGGCTGTTTAAGTTCCCTGCATTTGATCTGGAGGAGGTGGAATTTACCACAGAGTGGGAATCATCCGTACATGATTGTTCTATCAAATTAATTAAAATCCTGATCAAATACCGGGAATAGATTAGAGATAGTGCAAAATGAAATTGATGAGGTCATCAGTAAAATTCAACCCTTTAAATTAGAGGAAAAATAGGTAATGAGAAACAACAATATTCAAACTAGAATAAAAAAATTTGAAATGGAATTACAAAGCACCAAAAGTCAGAAACTAGCGAGAAAGATGCAAGATTTCAAGGATAATAAAATCCATACCTATAAGAAGAAGTTTATGAATATAAATCATAATGGGAATAAGGACTCTTCCCATCAGTCAAATCATATTGGTAATATCCAAAATCAAGCCTCAAAAGGGAGAGATCAACACAGTACTACAGGAAGGGTCTTTGCTACTACCACACACAAGGAAAGATCCCTACACACTAATAGATCATATAATTACAATTATCATAGTAAACAATTATAATAATGGGAACCTGATACATCATTCTAGTGGGACCCATAGCAATAATCCCACAAGGGTTCAGGATCTTGATTACAGGACCTCTAATAGGTTCGAAATTTTCAATAATAAGGAACCCACTTGGACGATTCAGGGGGCCAAACCCAAATACAATACACCAAATCATTTTTTAGGACAGGGACAGAATATAGGGAATGCACCATCACAAGACAAAGGCCCCCATATACAACCCTGGGATCGAATGTATCCACCAACAGATATTTGGGAACCACAACCACAGAGAGCAAGAAAAAGAACCCTCGATTTAGAAGAGGAAATAGAGGAGGATCCAGAGTTCAGGCCAAATGCCAGAAAAGTGAGGTTTAAAAAATTAGGGGTTAAGAATATAATGTAGGTTGTGGCGATGTCGGGGGCAGCAGATTAGGGGTTAATAAGTGTAAGATTAGGGGTGTTTAGACTCGGGGTTCATGTTAGGGTGTTAGGTGTAGACATAACTTTTATTTCCCCATAGGAATCAATGGGGCTGCGTTTAGGGAGTTTTACGCTGCTTTTTTGCAGGTGTTAGACTTTTTTTCAGCCGTCTCCCCATTGATTCCTATGGGGAAATCGTGCACGAGCATGTTACACCAGATAACCGCTAACATAAGCAGCGCTGTTATTGGAGTGCCGTAAGGAGCAAATTTTTGCTCAACACTTACTTCTTTTCGGGGATTTAAAAACCCGTAATACCAGCGCTGTCTGTAAGTGAGCGGTGAGCATAAACTGCTCGTTAGCACCGCATAGCCTCTAACGCAAAACTCGTAATCTAGGTGAAAGTATATTAAGTAGCTTAATAAAGAAAAAGTGTATGTTTATTAAAAGATTTATACCAAGACAGATGTAAGAGGGTGGAAGGTTCAGGAATAATTTGCAAAAACACTTCCTTATAGTTGTTGGTACAAAAGAAGAAGGAATACATATAAGGAGATGATGGACTTCTCGCTCTGAGTGTCTAAATTCTACTCCAGAATAGATTTTCTGCTTTTTCAGATTGAAAAGATATGCAATTAAAAAAAGGCCAAGTTGTGTTTTATTAGGCTTATTTGTACTGCTCCAACAGACAGAGGGTAAAAAAATAAAGAGAGGACATGGAGAGTGAGACAGAAGGGTTAGAGGGCCCTGCAATACAAACACATTATAGTTAAATAGCAGTAGAAGACGAAGGGTGGGTGAGCAGCTTGCAGATATTGAGTTTCTGGCATGGAGAAATAGTCTTGGTATGGGTTATACTTTATGAGGTTAGGTTGTAAACTTTACAGAAGAAATAGGTTGTGAGGGAAGATTTAAAGGGATAAAAGGCAGAATTTGACATATTAAGGAAGATATTTCTACAAGATACAAATAGCACAAGAAAAGGTCTGCAGTAGGAAGGAATGATGGTAAGACCCTAAGTGGCAGAGATCAGAATCAGGGGAGAATGTAGAAACAATATATTGTTTGGTGTTGTTTCACATCTAGGGGTCAATTTATTAAAGTCCGGCGGACATGATACACTGTAGCATTTCATACCCGCCAGACATCGCTGAATGCGGACAGCATACGCTGTCCGTATTCAGCATTGCACAAGAAGTTCTAGTGAACTCACTGAAATTAAATCAGCGCTTGAACCAATACCCGAATTGATATTAGAGAAATTATTACAGCACGTCTCTAAGGATTAGCAAGATCTGATCCTTTTAGATAATTATATACTTCATGACGTAGTCCCAAGAGGACTTAGGCTGTTTAAGTTCCCTGCATTTGATCTGGAGGAGGTGGAATTTACCACAGAGTGGGAATCATCCGTACATGATTGTTCTATCAAATTAATTAAAATCCTGATCAAATACCGGGAATAGATTAGAGATGGTGCAAAAATGAAATTGATGAGGTCATCAGTAAAATTCAACCCTTTAAATTAGAGGAAAAATAGGTAATGAGAAACAACAATATTCAAACTAGAATAAAAAAATTTGAAATGGAATTACAAAGCACCAAAAGTCAGAAACTAGCGAGAAAGATGCAAGATTTCAAGGATAATAAAATCCATACCTATAAGAAGAAGTTTATGAATATAAATCATAATGGGAATAAGGACTCTTCCCATCAGTCAAATCATATTGGTAATATCCAAAATCAAGCCTCAAAAGGGAGAGATCAACACAGTACTACAGGAAGGGTCTTTGCTACTACCACACACAAGGAAAGATCCCTACACACTAATAGATCATATAATTACAATTATCATAGTAAACAATTATAATAATGGGAACCTGATACATCATTCTAGTGGGACCCATAGCAATAATCCCACAAGGGTTCAGGATCTTGATTACAGGACCTCTAATAGGTTCGAAATTTTCAATAATAAGGAACCCACTTGGACGATTCAGGGGGCCAAACCCAAATACAATACACCAAATCATTTTTTAGGACAGGGACAGAATATAGGGAATGCACCATCACAAGACAAAGGCCCCCATATACAACCCAGGGATCGAATGTATCCACCAACAGATATTTGGGAACCACAACCACAGAGAGCAAGAAAAAGAACCCTCGATTTAGAAGAGGAAATAGAGGAGGATCCAGAGTTCAGGCCAAATGCCAGAAAAGTGAGGTTTAAAAAAAACCAAAAAAAACCCAGATATATTTAATTTGGCCAATGTAGAACTCGATGATAATGATACCAAATTGCTCAGTAAGGGTCTTAGTTTTGCTCCCAAAATGGAAACTTATATAGACATACAAAAGTTTGTCAGAAAATGAACCCTCAAATGTTACTTTCTTAGGAAACCTGAGACTAGGGGTATATATAAAAGAGAACATTTGGAATCAACAGATCTAGATATATTAAAACCCCTAAAGGATTTAGATGGGGCCCATTGGGATAGTCCAGCTAGTCAAGAAGAAGTATATGATATTACAGAATTAGACAATTTGTCATTTCATGATGAGACGTCTGATATAAAACATAGTACACTTAAGAATAAATCAGCATTTTTCCCCATCAGTGCACAAGGGGACCAAATACCTGTCTTCTTTAGAATGGTTTTAGAGGAACTAATTTCAACATTATCTCATAAAGGTAAAATGGTTAACAAATTTAATGATAATTTGAATATACAAGAAAGAAAATCATTATCCAAATTCATGGACAATACTGAGATCGTTAACCGTGCGGCCGATAAACGTGGCGGAATTGTCATACAGACAAGAGCAGACTATTTGAAAAAAGCACATAGGTTACTTAATGACGAGGAAACATATTCTACACTTAGTAAGGATCCAACACCCTCATATGTGAAGAAACTCAGCACTTTATTGAGTCAGGCGAAAGATCAAGGGATACTCTCGAAACAAGAGTATTTATTTTTATATTACCATGACCCGAGTTTAGCTCTATTTTACCATTTACCCAAGGTACATAAGAACCTTGTAAATCCCCCAGGTAGGCCCATAGTTTTGGGCATTGGAGCTTTATGTGATAATCTGTTCAAATATGTGGACTTTAATCTACAGCCCATTATACAGAAAATTAGGGCTTACCTGAGAGACACCACAGACGTAATCAGGACTTTTGAGGGACGTCTGTATTTATATGTTATATGGGAAGACAACCTATGGTGGTTAACCTGCGATGTAGCTGCCCTTTACACGTGCTTTCCACATGTTAGAGGTATTAAAGCAATTGAAGATGCACTTTTAGGATGGAATATCCCCAAGATTCATGTAGAATTTATTTTATCTTCAATACGGTTTATTTTCGAGCACAATTATTTTGTGTTTGAGGGTAGATTTTACAATAAAAAACAGGGGACTGTAATGGAGACCACCTTTGCCCCATTGTATGCCAACCTCTACATGTATGGCTTCGAACATCATCATATTTGGAATAAAAATAAATTTAATGATAACATTGTGAAATATTATCGCTATATTGATGATGTTTTTATTTTATGGAAAGGAACCCAAGTAGAGAAAGATGAATTTTTGAAATATATAAATATAAATAATTTTAATCATAAATTTTTGGGCAATTCTTAACAAAAATACATTGAGTTTTTGGATCTGAATCTATTTGTTACTAAAGATAATAGTGTGGCAGTATCTAACGATCATAAACCCACAGATAAAAACAACTTTCTTGATGCAAATAGTGTGCATAAAAAGAGCTGGGTTAAGAAGTGCCCTATGACCAGTATATCAGAATAAGGCACAATTGTACACATCTGAAAGATTTCCACAAAGAGGCATCTATACTAGATAAAACATTTGTGGCTAAAGGATATGACCAATCACTAGTAGATAAATCTAAGAATAGGGCCCTAGAGACAAATAGAGTAGATTTGGTTACTCAATCCCAACTACCCGGTGTGGCAGAGAGTGGCTACTCAGATAATTTTATGACCACTTATTCTGAGGTGGTCCCCCTTCTTCAAAAAATTCTCAAAAAACATTGGAGCGTCCTAAAGTCCGATCCCATTTTAGGTCCCCAACTTGAGGATGCCCCAAGAACCATATATAGAAGAAATAGAAACCTTAAAAATGTGTTAGCCCCCAGCAAATTAAGACCAATTTCATCAGCAAATACGAAGGAAGGTTGGTTACAACAAAGTAGAGGGACTTTCAAATGTTGCAAAACAGTCTGCAATATATGTAAACATATAAATAATGACAAGGTATTTTTTAATTTAAGAAAACACAAAAATTTGATATTAAAAATAAATGCAATTGTGATTCTAAGTATGTGGTCTATTTGCTCACATGTGGGTGTGGCCTTCTGTATGTGGACCGTACCAAAAGAAACATTAGAGAGCAGTGTGCAGGACGCTTTTTAAATACAAATGTTAAAATAGAACTCGTACCAATCCAATGCTTAAATTAGAAATTTAAAAGTGGGGTTCTGGAGTGGGCCACTCGATACCAAACACTAGCGGCATGCACAGTATGCACCATAGCAGAGCGTTTGTACATTAGTGAACGCCTGCTTATATCCACAACTAATGTGCTTTAAATGAATGATAATTTATAAAGGTATGGCAGAACAGTGCCACTATTAAGAGTGCAACCTATAAGCTGTAATATAACACATTAAATTTGTCAAGAGCTAATTATTTTTTAGCTCTCAATACGAACAGACTTATAAAGTATAAGGACATCTCTCTTTGCTTCCTGTTGATAATATATAGCTTGTACTGATAAAATCCACGCATAACAGTAGACTCTAGAACATGGGGTGATACTTGACCGAAACTTGATGATCCAAGAGACTGAACATAACGCACATAATTATGTATTAAAATATTGATGGTCGGGGGGCAAAATAAATAGACAAGTCAAACAATAATTGTTACTTCACAAGCACATATGAGAATTGTAAGTGAGACATATATTTATAAATATTACGATAAAACTGATCAGTAATATTGCCATATTTTATAACCACCCATAAATCTATGTGTAACAGTTAACTTTGAATATATTGAGTATAACTCTATAAGAGTACATAGAATCCTGAAGTCACGATTAACATATATATCACTCTCAATAAGATGCAAATACATATAAGCTTCTATTACTTGTAGATTCAGGAAACTGGTGGTCGATGGGTTAACAACTGACAGCAGTATAAACAGTTACTTCTCAAGCACGCAAAGATATTAGACAGCGATACAAGTAACCAATAAATGATACAGTCACCAGACAATAGAATATTAACCCATAGCTACTTGGAAAACACTGTGGAGTGGTGATACAATTGCTAGACAATAGAATATTAACTTTTAACTATTTGGGAAGCACTACGTAGTAGATACACTCAGTAACTTTCTTTATATACGAAGCACTTCAATTTGAAGTAAATACTCTACAAACCTCAATAATCGTTGAACCCTCTGAATCAGTATTGTGAACACAATCACAAACATATATCAAGTACAGATATTTGTGGATTTTATATTATAAAAACATCTGTTAATCTGCAGTTAACCCAATATATATTCTTACATTAATATAAATGGTTAACAACATAATTTCACAGAAACTGAAGCAACAACAATATCACTACCGCTGTTGCAACACTTCAGTACAAATTCAGTGATTATAAAATTGCTAACGTGACTGTTGAAATTCAGTAGATTCTAGCCTAACTACTAGGCAAAACATTAGGGCATATGCAGATATGATCCACAATATTTATTTATCTTCACTTCCACTGGTGTGATTATTCTCTGCTGGGATACATGATTATATATGAACCAGAGCCATCATCATTAGACATCTGAGTTATTTGAGAACCAACATTTTATTACATTCAGTCTATATTGAATGAGACTGGAGTCATAATATTACTATTGGTTTCTTCACCAGCGAGAAGTGATTCACTTGTGTACATATTCTCACATCCTTTATCCTTTAACCCAGTCTGTACACTATCATATCTACCCTGTGTGATCCACATGTTTTAACATCTTTACCAGTACCACATTCCAGTTAGGAACATAATACTGTTCGATCTCCATATTACAGCCCCAATAACGAGCCATACAGTACTTAACTTTAATTATCAAATGCAAGAGTAGGAGCATACAGTGCACCCGCAATACTGATACCTGAACCAGATCGAGTGGCAAACCCACTGTACCTCCCATTTATAACAGTTTATTTCAAGCACATCAGCATTGGAGAATTATTACGATACAGTGGAATCTAGAATTGGACATACTAGATCACTTAGATTATTATCCTGGTTCTATCTTACATTTGGGATTTTAATTGTATGAATGTTTGTTGTTGTTCCAAATACATTTTTAATAGTAACAATAAAAGTTAAATTGTATTTATCTGTGAAGTACTAGCCTCAAGTCTGGGCAGCAGAGTGCTATAAGTGCATACTTTCTAGTGGAACCAATCTTGTTCCATAAATTTGTAGTATACACCATTTTATGCACAAGCACCAACCGACGGATACTAATATAAGAATACCAGTGAACTAAGAATACTGGAGGACATCAAGTTTTCACTATTTTGACTACTTAACAAAGTGGGAATTCCCTGTAATAGTGCCATTGCAAAACCTTTTCTTGTACAAAAGAAACATTAGGACTAGGGTCAATGAGCATTTTTATAATATTATTAATACTAGAGACCCTACTAAAAAGCCAGTCAAACATAGTATACCGAGTCATTTTTTTGAACATCACAGTGGGGATCCTAACTCTTTAAGTGTTCAGGTTATTGATTTTATTCCATCCACTGTGAATGATAGACTGTTGAGATTAAAGGGACATTAAACACTTTGAGATGGTAATATAAAATGATAAATTGTATATAATAAAACAACCCTGCAATATACTTGTATTATTTGTTTTGTCCTCTTTGCCTGTAATTCCATTCTGAAATTGTGAGCTTTTCAGTTCCTGTTAGAAATGGAAGTGCAGAACACTGTTAAATCCAGCACAACCATTGGCTGCACACTCTAATGACCTATGTATAACTGTCTCTAATTGGCCACAGCAGAGAAGGTAACACAAGTTACAACATGGCAGCTCCCAGTGTTTTATAGACACTAAAACTTTACACTTATTTTGTCACTTTTTAAACAACTAATGAAACTTTAAAAAATACATCTACATGTTAGTCATGGACTAATCTTTTATTTGAATGCATCATTCTATCTAGCATGTATTTAGTGTTTAATGTCCCTTTAAGGAAGCAGAAATCTTTTTGGATTTTCAAACTTGACACTTTGAAGCCTAACACCTAGATTTGGAGTTTGGCGTTAGCCGTGAAAACCAGAGTTAGAGGCTCCTAACGCTGGTTTTAGGCTACCGCCGGTATTTGGAGTCACTCAAAATTTGGTCTAACGCTCACTTTTCAGCCGCGACTTTTCCATACCGCAGATCCCCTTACGTAAATTGCGTATCCTATCTTTTCAATGGGATCTTTCTAACTCCGGTATTTAGAGTCGTTTCTGAAGTGAGCGTTAGACATCTAACGACAAAACTCCAGCCGCAGGAAAAAAGTCAGTAGTTAAGAGCTTTCTGGGCTAACGCCGGTTCATAAAGCTCTTAACTACTGTACTCTAAAGTACACTAACACCCATAAACTACCTATGTACCCCTAAACCGAGGTCCCCCCACATCACCGACACTCGAATACATTTTTTTAACCCCTAATCTGCCGACCGCCACCTACGTTATCCTTATGTACCCCTAATCTGCTGCCCCTAACACTGCCGACCCCTGTATTATATTTATTAACCCCTAACCTACCCCCCACAACGTCGCCTCCACCTACCTACACTTATTAACCCCTAATCTGCCGACCGCAAAGCGCCGCCACCTACGTTATCCTTATGTACCCCTAATCTGCTGCCCCTAACACCGCCGACCCCTATATTATATTTATTAACCCCTAATCTGCCCCCCTCAACGTCGCCTCCACCTGCCTACACTTATTAACCCCTAATCTGCTGACCGGACCTGAGCGCTACTATAATAAAGTTATTAACCCCTAATCCGCCTCACTAACCCTATAATAAATAGTATTAACCCCTAATCTGCCCTCCCTAACATCGCCGACAACTAACTTCAATTATTAACCCCTAATCTGCCGACCGGAGCTCACCGCTATTCTAATAAATGTATTAACCCCTAAAGCTAAGTCTAACCCTAACACTAACACCCCCCTAAGTTAAATATAATTTAAATCTAACGAAATTAATTAACTCTTATTAAATAAATTATTCCTATTTAAAGCTAAATACTTACCTGTAAAATAAATCCTAATATAGCTACAATATAAATTATAATTATATTATAGCTATTTTAGGATTAATATTTATTTTACAGGTAACTTTGTATTTATTTTAACCAGGTACAATAGCTATTAAATAGTTAAGAACTATTTAGTAGCTAAAATAGTTAAAATAATTACACATTTACCTGTAAAAGAAATCCTAACCTAAGTTACAATTAAACCTAACACTAGACTATCAATAAATAAATTAAATAAACTACCTACAATTATCTACAATTAACCTAACACTACACTATCAATAAATTAATTAAATACAATTGCTACAAATAAATACAATTAAATAAACTAGCTAAAGTACAAAAAATAAAAAAGAACTAAGTTACAAAAAATAAAAAAATATTTACAAACATAAGAAAAATATTACAACAATTTTAAACTAATTACACCTACTCTAAGCCCCCTAATAAAATAACAAAGCCCCCCAAAATAAAAAAATGCCCTACCCTATTCTAAATTACTAAAGTTCAAAGCTCTTTTACCTTACCAGCCCTGAACAGGGCCCTTTGCGGGGCATGCTCCAAGAAATACTGCTCTTTTGCCTGTAAAAAAAAACATACAATACCCAAGCCCCCCAACATTACAACCCACCACCCACATACCCCTAATCTAACCCAAACCCCCCTTAAATAAACCTAACACTAAGCCCCTGAAGATCATCCTACCTTGTCTTCACCTCACCGGGTATCACACCGATCCGTCCAGAAGAGCTCCTCCGATGTCCTGATCCAAGCCCAAGCGGGGGGCTGAAGAGGTCCATGATCCGGCTGAAGTCTTCATCCAAGCGGGGCAGAAGAGGTCTTCCATCCGATTGAAGTCTTCAACCAAGCGGCATCCATCCGGAGCGAAGCAGCAGCATCCTGAAGACCTCCACCGCGGAACATCCATTCTGATTGGCTGATGGAATCAGCCAATCAGAATCAAGTTCAATCCGATTGGCTGATCCGATCAGCCAATCAGATTGAGCTCGCATTCTATTGGCTGATCGGAACAGCCAATAGAATGCGAGCTCAATCTGATTGGCTGATTGGATCAGCCAATCGGATTGAACTTGATTCTGATTGGCTGATTCCATCAGCCAATCAGAATATTCCTACCTTAATTCCGATTGGCTGATAGAATCCTATCAGCCAATCGGAATTCGAGGGACGCCATCTTGGATGACGTCATTTAAAGGAACCGTCATTCGTCGTTCAGTCGTTGGCCAGGATGGATGTTCCGCGGTGGAGGTCTTCAGGATGCTGCCGCTTCGCTCCGGATGGATGCCGCTTGGATGAAGACTTCAATCGGATGGAAGACCTCTTCTGCCCCGCTTGGATGAAGACTTCAGCCGGATCATGGACCTCTTCAGCCCCCCGCTTGGGCTTGGATCAGGACATCGGAGGAGCTCTTCTGGACGGATCGGTGTGATACCCGGTGAGGTGAAGACAAGGTAGGATGATCTTCAGGGGCTTAGTGTTAGGTTTATTTAAGGGGAGTTTGGGTTAGATTAGGGGTATGTGGGTGGTGGGTTGTAATGTTGGGGGGCTTGGGTATTGTATGTTTTTTTTTACAGGCAAAAGAGCTGTATTTCTTGGGGCATGCCCCGCAAAGGGCCCTGTTCAGGGCTGGTAAGGTAAAAGAGCTTTGAACTTTAGTAATTTAGAATAGGGTAGGGCATTTTTTTATTTTGGGGGGCTTTGTTATTTTATTAGGGGGCTTAGAGTAGGTGTAATTAGTTTAAAATTGTTGTAATATTTTTCTTATGTTTGTAAATATTTTTTTATTTTTTGTAACTTAGTTCTTTTTTATTTTTTGTACTTTAGCTAGTTTATTTAATTGTATTTATTTGTAGCAATTGTATTTAATTAATTTATTGATAGTGTAGTGTTAGGTTAATTGTAGGTAATTGTAGGTCATTTATTTAATTTATTTATTGATAGTGTAGTGTTAGGTTTAATTGTAACTTAGGTTAGGATTTCTTTTACAGGTAAATTTGTAATTATTTTAACTATTTTAGCTATTAAATAGTTCTTAACTATTTAATAGCTATTGTACCTGGTTAAAATAAATACAAAGTTACCTGTAAAATAAATATTAATCCTAAAATAGCTATAATATAATTATAATTTATATTGTAGCTATATTAGGATTTATTTTACAGGTAAGTATTTAGCTTTAAATAGGAATAATTTATTTAATAAGAGTTAATTAATTTCGTTAGATTTAAATTATATTTAATTTAGGGGGGTGTTAGTGTTAGGGTTAGACTTAGCTTTAGGGGTTAATACATTTATTAGAGTAGCGGTGAGCTCCAGTTGGCAGATTAGGGGTTAATAATTGAAGTTAGGTGTCGGCGATGTTAGGGAGGGCAGATTAGGGGTTAATACTATTTATTATAGGGTTAGTGAGGCGGATTAGGGGTTAATAACTTTATTATAGTAGCTCTCAGGTCCGCTCGGCAGATTAGGGGTTAATAAGTGTAGGCAGGTGGAGGCGACGTTGAGGGGGGCAGATTAGGGGTTAATAAATATAATATAGGGGTCGGCGGTGTTAGGGGCAGCAGATTAGGGGTACATAAGGATAACGTAGGTGGCGGCGCTTTGCGGTCGGCAGATTAGGGGTTAATAAGTGTAGGCAGATGGAGGCGACGTTGAGGGGGGCAGATTAGGGGTTAATAAATATAATATAGGGGTCGGCGGTGTTAGGGGCAGCAGATTAGGGGTACATAGGGATAATGTAAGTAGCGGCGGTTTACGGAGCGGCAGATTAGGGGTTAAAAATAAAATGCAGGTGTCAGCGATAGCGGGGGCGGCAGATTAGGGGTTAATAAGTGTAAGACTAGGGGTGTTTAGACTCGGGGTACATGTTAGAGTGTTAGGTGCAGACGTAGGAAGTGTTTCCCCATAGCAAACAATGGGGCTGCGTTAAGAGCTGAACGCGGCTTTTTTGCAGGTGTTAGGTTTTTTTTCAGCTCAAACAGCCCCATTGTTTCCTATGGGGGAATCGTGCACGAGCACGTTTTTGAGGCTGGCCGCTTGCATAAGCAACTCTGGTATTGAGAGTTGAAGCTGCGTTAAAAATGCTCTACGCTCCTTTTTTGGAGCCTAATGCAGCCTTTATGTGGACTCTCAATACCAGAGTTATTTTTATGGTGCGGCCAGAAAAAAGCCGGCGTTAGTTTTTCGGGTCGTTACCGACAAAACTCCAAATCTAGCCGTAAGGAATTAAATTTAGATATTCAGACATTCATGTAATTATTTTAGAGACACTGTTTTATTTATTCATTTTATTTTTTTTTTATTTTATATATATCTAGTTCACATGGAATTTTATTAACTGAATACGTTTAACATATTGTTATTGATTGAATATGTACATTAGTGTGTTTTTAACTTTGTTATAATTTTATGTTTTTTTGTGTTAGTTCATAGGGGTAACATCTGTTTTTAGATGCCATTTCATTGGTTAGAGGATTGTGTATAGGTATCCTAGGCAACACACGATCAATCCTTAAATGAACTATCATCTAGGATGGTGATTGGACACTAATCAAGAGCAGATAGGTTTAAAAGATGCATGCATCTAAGGTTGAAAATCTGCAATATTGAAATCCTCCTTGAAGAAGTTCGACAGTTGTCGAATGAAACGCGTAAAGGTGCTAAGAGGAATGCACTAGGTGACGCACTTCCGGTGTCTGACCAAAGCTACTGCTTACACAGGATTCTGGTGTTATTATTTCCGGACGCTGGTACAGGGACACTCAGCGGATCTGGTGTTTGCTGCTTATCCACATCTGTGGCTGCACTATTTAGTAGGACTACCGGAAGGGGGTGCCTGAATGCATCTATGCTTATTTATGTGTAAGTAAGCATATGTTATTGTGATTTTTTTTATCAATAAATTACCTGAAATGGATTTGCGCTCTCTCTTTTCTACTAGATCCTTAGTTCTACTGAACTGCTTTTATGATATTATTAATACTAGAGACCCTACTAAGAAGCCAGTCAAACATAGTATAACAAGTATTTTTTTCTCTTTTCTACTAAAACCTTAGTTCTAGTGAACTGCTTGTGCAATACCGCCCCTTGCCGCTAGCAGAGGGTGTCAATCAGCCCAATCGTATAATATCGGGCGGATTGCTGTACACAGCCTCAGAGGTGGTGTATGAATTAAGGAGCAGCAGTCTATAGACTGCTGCTTCTTAACTCCTGTTTCCGGTGAGCCCAAAGGCTCGTGCGGAAACAAGGTGAATTGGCCCAATTCGGCGAATGATAAAATGACCCCCTAGTCTTTTTCTATATCATTCTCCTACCAGCACACTAATCTTTATATACTATTACACACTTGAAGAGAAATAACCAGATATCTGATTTAATTATGAAGTAAGATGCGCATTACTTTATGTATAATTCTTTCCACTATTTCATCAGCATTCACCTTCTCACATTCGAAGTGAAATAACCAGATATCTGTTTTGATCCCAAGGTAGTAGATTTTATCACTATTTGGTTGATATTTTCAGACTTTCTATTATAATGACATTGGTCAACTCTCATTGTCTCTATTGACAATCATTATTGATATAGGGGCATATTTATCAAGCTCCGTACGGAGCTTGATGCCCCGTGTTTGTGGCGATCCTCTGGCTTGCCAGAAACAGAAGTTATGAAGCGGCGGTCTAAAGACCACTGCTCCATAACCTGTCCGCCTGCTCTGAGGCTGCAGACAGAAATCAACAGAAATCAACCCTATTGAATACGATCGGGTTGATTGACACCCCCTGCTAGCAGCCGATTGGCCGCGAATCTGCAGGGGACGGTATTGCACCAGCAGTTCTCAAGAACTGCTGGTGCAATGATAAATGCAGAGAGCGTATGCTGTTGGCATTTATCGATGTGCAGGAGACATGATCCGCTATATCGGATCATGTCCGCTCGCACAATCATAAATATGCCCCATAGTGATGTTTGCTGTTTTCTCAGCCTAATCACAGGCTTTGTCTATTCTTACCATTGACCAATACACACATTTATTTCCTTTTATCATATTTCATGACATATCTCACTCACATCACACAGATTAGTTATTGTGTGTTCATCCACATATCACTTTTCTATATTACTCATATATTTTACATCCCATTAGGTTTGCTATTCTTTTCTATACTTCTTGTTTCATATTCACATGACTCACCACATCAACTCCTTATCACTACACATATTTCATCACAACATTTAATTCTGATGTCATTTTTTTCACACATATAGATACACATCCACATGATACAATGACGTTGGCGTGTCCATGGATTGGTGTTCACCATATGAATACGAGTGACTTTGACATTCCATCTAGTTGTTATGAATTACTCTACCCCGTATTGCAATGGCAGCTCGCTTATGACACAAGGTTTGTCTGCTTCATTATCACACAGCACTTGCAATTACATTTACAGAGACAAGTGATGGGTATTGCCCAAATTTCACACTCTCAACAGGCTTTCTTACACATACACTTTATTCACCATTCCACATGGGATTACAATCTTACACATTGTATGCACATTTTTCCTTCCACATATATCCTTGATTTTATCCACTTGCTATATATTTACTATCCTCAATTCAAGCATATGAGCATATAGAGGATCGCTAATACCGTTATTGGTGACTTGCGGGATATCAGTCTGCTGGATGACTGTGATAATCCAGCTCACCTTGTTTGCACGTCCACTCTTGGTGCACGATTACATGTGAGTGCATCTACCGTTTTTTATCATTTACAATTCTGATACAACTTTACTTGGCCATGTGGTGCCCCTGTTTCTGTTTGCTATCCACTATGTAGGCTTTGTAAGTCTGGGTTAAATGGTGCATTTGTTCCTACAGAATAATGAAAGCCAATATTGGGACTGACATAGAAGAGCAGTGAAGGAAAACAGCAATAAACCTGGAAGAGACAATCAGAATAGATCATCTGTCAGGAGGTCGACCAATGAGAAGGATGTTGCAGTAGTAAAGATGTAATATGAGGGGGCAGAAATAATTTTTGTGTTTTGACTAAAATAAAGATGAATATTTAATGTTCTGAAAATAGAAACAGTGTTATTTGAATATGGGGGTTAAGAAGACAGCCAGGTAGAGTATTATTCCAAAGCAGTGGGCATGGGAGTTTTCAGTAGTGTTAAAATATTCTGGTTTTGGTTTGCTGATAGAAGGCAGAATCAGTAACAGATTCATATTGAACTGGGGTGAGCTGATACAGGAACAGTGAGAAGGTCTGTGACAAACTTTAGAAGAGAGGGGGATACTACATAGATATGAGTGTCATCAGTATAGAGATGGTACTGAAATCATGCAAGCCAAAGAAGTGCAGAAAATATGATCAAAAGCAGCAGAGGAAATGAGAAGGGGCAGTGAGAGCTGTATGTTGGATTAAGTAGTGAACAAGTTGTAGTGAACACAGTTTCAATACAACATTGTGATCAAAAGCCAGATTTTATAGGGTCAAGTTCTCAGGCAAGAGGAAGGAAACTAGGTCACAATTGTTTTAAACCCCATCTCCGGAATATAATATTGCAGATACCAATGTTTGTATCATGGCATGATCTGGCATGGAAATGTGCCAGGAGTTGATGAGAGGGAATAAGCTGTGATGGAAAAGGAGGCAATATGTGAGGGAAAAGTATTACAGGAGACTGAACTTCTCTTTAAAGTCACAAATATGAAGCTGATGAGGGTGTCAGAAGGACTAAAATGTGGTATATGTGCAGTTATTGCTGTATGCTGAGAGTGCACATTTTGCCAATGGAGTTGTTTCTTGTCCAAAATAACAGGCAATATTGTAGGCTCCAAGGCCTTGGTAGGAGGAACAGAAGGACAGAGTGTGAAAGAGATGTTAAAGGTAGAGAAAAACTGTTCATGGCTTGTTTGAAAAATGTTTTTAGTGATGTTAGAGAATCAAAACCTTAAGCAAAAATGAGTGAAGGATAATGGCTATCTCAGTGAGTTGGATTAGGTAAAGGGAAGAAGTTTTAAAGCAGCAGTAGAAGTCCACCAAAGAACAGTGAATAGCTATGGAGTAAAGAAAGTGAGAAAGTATGAAAGTCGGGTAGCAAAATGGTCCAGCAGCAGTGTTTATGATTTAAGATGATGGCATGTAAAGGCTTTTAAGTTAAAATACATTGATGGAATAGATGGCATACACTTAAAGGTAAGATTACTATGCCTTATTTTTTGCCACTAGGTCTGGTGGTATGGCCATTAGTTCTGATGGATAGGAATACTGTCACATTCTCTCAGTGCAATATATTAGTAGTTTCAACAATGTAAAGTCACCCAAGAACATCATAACCAGCTATTCTGATGAAAATCCCTGCTAAAATGTGTGCAAAGTACTTCACACAGCTCTTCCATTAGTTTGAAATAGACCAACATGCCCAAACAAGAACATGTAGAGTTGACGCTCAATATTACTGAATTCCAAACTGATTTTTTTTTATTGTTGCTATTCATGTCCTTGATCTGAAGTTCTAATATGACTTCACAGAAGTTTGCAAAAGTTTGCACTGTGATATTTATTGTTTAATATTCTCCCAATAAAGGTACTGTATTTATAAACTGCTGTACCCTGCATGACGGCGCATTTTTCTGTTCCTTAAGTGTCTGCAGTGTCCTGTCACATAGTTATTGCTGAACTGCACGCAAGGTATTTAATCTTGTGACGGCCACAGTAAAAGGACCCAAATTAAGCTTTGTAGCAGCAAAGCAGAGCAGGAACGGAAGGTCAAGCTGTTGGCCCTACCTACAATTCCCTGAACAATGCAATTATTCATGAAGGAAATTTCATATTATTTTTGTTAGAGTTCTGTGTTACCAATTTAACCAAAGTGATTAATTAGGGATTAAAATATTTACTCTGCACATGTTGGATTGGCACAGCACAGGAATATTTAAGCATTCCACTAAAAGGGTCAACTCGACTTTCTGCAGTGTTGCTTGAAATTTGTCCTCTCCTATTTAAAAGAGAAATATGCATTTAAAATGTATAGTCACATTAAGGACAAATCTTAAGTTATTAGAAAACTGCACTGGCGTAAAATATGAAACATTGAAATGTTCCATTATTGCTATTTGCTTTGCAGAAGTAGTCGAAACTGCAAGGCAAAATATTAACATGGAGCAGTTAAAGACCTAATTATTATATATAAGGTGTTGGGGGCATAGGCAATGGAGAGGGGGGGGAGATGTGTAGTAAAGCAGTTTGTATTGAGGTTATGGTTAACTTAGTTTTTGGTTTGGGGGGGTTAAGGAAAACAAGGGATAGCAAAACAAACAAAATTCAAAGTGCATTTTTTTCCTTATTGTAAAATGAATTTCCCTGCCTGTGCTAGTAGGATGCTGAGCAGTGCACCATGGATTAGCTGAAATTTTCCCCCCAGGTCTGGAGAATTCTCAAAACATTGCTGAGATTGTGTCAAAAATACAGAAATCTTATAAAATATTTAGTAGACATAACATCAATAGAGTAGTTGGACTGTAAGTGTAGTTGATTAGGATTCTGGTTTCATTTTCAAAAAGGAAAGACGTGGGAGTTCTTATACTGCTGCACCTACTGTAGATAACCATGACCTTTCCCACAGCCATTTACAACCCGTCCTGACTGTCCACTAGTTACTTAAAATTAGGTAAATTAGCATAATCATTTCCCCATGTTTGTTGCCTGTTCCTGATGTTAGGAAGAAAGCAACAATGAACAAATGGTAAAGCAATGTCATCTTTACTTATGTTTTTAGGCGGAAGGCTATTCATACAGGACATAAGGAAGCTAAAGACTACAGCGGCAACTTACTCCAACAAGTCATCTTATCAGCCCAAGCTGAAATCCAATAGAAATGTGTTACTCTTCATAATTGTAGTTTTTACCATGAAGTTGTAGATCTTTAGAAAGAAATGGATCTGTAGTAAGGTCTGTAGTAGGGTCCTCTTCCTCTTGGATTATTTTATTTTGTTTAGTCTAAATCAATGTCATTATGAATCCTACTCAAGTACCCAGCACTTCAGAACTGGTCAGCGCTTTACAAATAAATGATAATTATATTGATAAATGTGCAGTCATCTGAACTTTATAACAAGCGCTTGAGACCATCCTTGTATTGCAATAATTTGGGGTACATTTGACTAATCATGGGCATGAATTCTGTGAAATAGACCGTACATTATAGGAGCCCCCCTACCCCCTGAGTAGCAATAGAGTGCTGGCACACTCAAATTGAAGAATATGATAGCTAAAGTGGTTGATTCTTGGCATAGGCTTCTAACAGAAGTGACAGGGACAAATACAGTAAACAAATTCAAGAATGTTAGGAATATGCATAACATTAAGCTGAACATTAGCTAAAGCAATAGTGGTCATTGTTTATCTTTTCATGTAATAAAGCCATTTATCCTGCTCAATAAATTGCATCCCAGCAACCCAACTGATGCTCTGATCTTCCATAGCTATATAGTTGATATAGCCTTACAAACATACTGCTGTTCAGGGAGAATAATTTATTACTTTTTCTAGCAGGGATTGGGTAGACCTCTACCATTTTCATCTGCTTATTATCAGAAGCCTAAGACTTTGGCCCCCATTTATTGAATGATGGAAGGACAGGATGGGATGATTTAACCCCGCCAGCCTTGAGGTCAAAGAGAGGTTAACTAGCATTTCACGTACGGTTACACAAGCCTGAAACGCTTGGAGTCCTTTATCTTAACTAGTAACTCATAAACTGATTAAATAAATAGTATACTGTAAAATTTACATAGAAAATAATGTAATTTTTATTGTTAAATATATATTTCTATATGTATCTGATACAAAAATGTGATACTTTCAACTTTTAATATGAGCAGACATTGCCGCTCAACCCTGTCCACAGAAAATATGGGGAGCATAAATTACCGCAGGTTCGCGTAAATGAATTTGCATTAATTTAAACAGCATTCCACTTGTAATATGGATTTGAGCGTAAAAAACACTGCAATCTCGTGTTTTAGCTCCTTGCACTAATTTTTACAGTGTACTGTCCCTAAAAGCTATTGTTGTGATCCATATTTAATTATACAAGACAATTTAGTCTGCTGATAAGGTTTTAAAACTTCAGAACAGATTGTATTGCTTCACTTTGATGACATGATTGTCATTGCTTTGTAATAGCACATTGTACATCAACAAATAAGCACTACATTGTAAAAGATCTGTATGAAAATAAATGTTTTATAGGCCAGCAGTCAAGTGTCTCGAGTTTTTTTTATCTTCTCCCAATGAAATCTAAGCAATCAGTGGGTCGCATGTTGCAGGGTCAAGTACACTTCAGATATGCTTAAATATGCAGGCTGCACTCTAGTGGGAAAACTGAATTTTCAGGGTTTTAAGTACAGGAAAATAAAATGATAAATGTATCTTGAGTTATCACTATGTAAATAATAAACATTTTGGGCCAGATACGACTGTGAGTGTCACGCATTCAGTATTACAAGTCACTGGTTAAAAAAAAGTAACAGAATTCCTATTTCATGTGCTCAGTAAAATGAACAGATCTCAGGCTTGTAATGAGAATTACTAACTACCACAGTGGATTCATGTACCTTGATATTACAAGTTGAGCATTGCTTGTGCACCACATGTGATAATCACCTTGTAAGATCACTTTTGAAAAACCCTTACATTGAATCTCCCAATTTATTAACCCCCTAACTGCTATGATCCCATTTTTTTGTACCAGCGGTATTAGTGCTCCATACATCTTGCATTCTAGCTCTCTGCTTCTTATCTAGCCCTCTATTGAGGGTTCTGAATTTAATGGACTTAGAAATATACCTCCTTAACTTGTGAATTTAATACATCATTATTACAGCTGTCATCTTAATATGTCTCACCATCTTACCTTTTTACATACAGAACTAATTTATAGATGCTCATGAGGATGGAAAGTTGCTTCATTGTGAAGTTAAGATTATTTTTGAAATGTATTGTGTATTCCCCTATATTTGCTATAGATTCATTAGTTAGCTATCCCGTCATTTACACCTATATTTGAAATAAGTGCCTAATACATGATATCTTGCTCTAATATTTAAGAGTATTTTATCATTGCACTATTGATTGCATATAAGAAAGCAAACACGTCAATCAAAGCAAAAAAAAGCGCCACCTAATGGAGGTGTACTAATAATAAAAATATAAATGTATATAAAAAAAATATGTAAAAAATTATTAATTAAGATCCTCCAATTAATACAGCGAATAAACAACTAATAAAATGGTTAATGTCAGGAAGATATAAGTACATATACAAGAAATCTCATACAATAAAATACAGGTTGTTATCATGAACTGACTCTACATGAAAAGGATATATACATACAACATATGTTCCAGATAAAATAGCAAAGTCCTTACTGCTGCTCCTTCAGAAACCCACCGGTAGGAAGCGGTGGAGCTAAGAAACAAGGAAGATAAAAAGAAGAAATCAGGAGCGCAAAACGGCTGATCTGAGTGCAGTATAAATACCTGTGTATCTGTGTATATCCACAACAGCTTCTCTTATGTCCAAAGCTGCATAGCTGTGCAAGCCGAATTTCAGGAGAGGTAGAATTACTCTGGATCCATTAACGCTGCATAAGTCACGGAATAATAAGGACCACTCTGTCACAACCATAAAACAAAGCGTTCACAAGCCGGCTAGAACACTAAGTCTCAAGGGGTTGCAAGCGTCCTCCAATGTGGGCATGACCTAACACATTTCGTGCCTCTGACGAAGTGGAAAGGAGCCTCACGAAATGCGTTAGGCCACACCCAAATTGGCAGACGCTTGCAACCCCTTGAGACTTAGTCAGTGACACAGTTGGTGACTGTGGATGCAGTAACGGGAGACCGAGCTGTTCCTGTTTTATCTTACAGATGTGCTTTTACCATACCTCATATACGCTTGAGGCTGCAAAGTGTCAGTGTGTTTTTATTTGATGTTATTAAAAGTTGTTATTTATACTGCACTCAGATAAGCTGTTTTGCGCTCCTGTTTTCTTTTTATCTTCATTGATTGCTTATAACTGTGTTTTTGCAGAAATGAATGAGAGGTGTCTTGGAGACCTAGCAGACACGAATAGGAGGACTCTCTGGGAGATAGCAAACAGAAATAAGAGGTGTCTCCGAAACCTAGCAGACATAAATAAGAGGCATCTCAGAGACCTCACAGACATGTATAAGAGGTGTCTCAGAGAACTAGAAAAATGAACAAGAGGTATCTCAATGACCTCGCAGAAACAAATGAGAGGTGTCTCGAGATATAACAGACACGAATGAGAGGCATCTCAAAGACCTTGCAGAAAAAAATGAGAGGTGTCTCTGGGACCTATCAGACACAAATGAGCGGCATCTCAGAGACCTCACAGAAACAAATGAGAGGTGTCTCGGAGACCTAGCAGATACGAAAGAGAGGTATATCAAATTCCTAGCAGACACAAATGAGAGGTATCTCAGATATGTCGCAGAAACAAACAAGAGGTGTCTTGGAGACCTAGCAGAAACAAACAAGAGGTGTCTTGAAGGCCTAGCCGAAACAAATAATAGATGTCTCAGAGACTTTGCAGACCTAAATGAGAGGTGTCTCGTAAACCTAGTAGACAAGAATGAGAGGTGTCTCAGAGACCCAGCAGACACAAATGAGAGGCATCTCAGAGACCTCGCAGACATGAATTAGCAGTATCTCAGAGAGCTCCCAGACACAAACAAGAGGTGTTTCGGAAACCTAGAAGAGATGAACAAAAGGTGTATTTGAGACCTAGCAGATACAAACAACTTAAGTTTCTCTGAGACATAACAGACATGAACAAGAGGCATCTTGGAGACCTAGAAGACACCAATGAGAGGTTTCTCAGAGACCTAGCACAAATGAATGAGAGGACTCTTGGAAAGCTAGCAGACACAAATGAGAGGTGTCTCATAGATCTAGTAGACACAAATGAGAGGACTCTTGGAGAGCTAGCAGACACAAATGAGAGGTGTCTCAGAGACCTAGTAGACATGAATGAGAGGACTCTTGGAGAGCTAGCAGACACAAATGAGAGGTGTTTCAGAGACCAAGTAGACAGGAATTAGAGGACTATCAGAGAGCAAGCACACAAATGAGAAGTGTCTTGGAGACCATGAAGACACAAATGAGACCTCACAGACACGAATGAGAGCTGTCTCAGAGACCTAGCAGACATAAATGATAGGTATCTCAGAGACCTCACAGACACAATTGAGAGGTGTCTCAGAGACCTAGCATAAACAAACAAGAGGTGTCTCAGAGACCTCACAGACATGAATGATAGCTGTCTCGAAATCCTAGCAGACACAAATGAGAGGTATCTCAGAGACTTCACAGAAATAAACGATAGATGTCTCATAGACCTATAAGAAATGAGTGAGAGGCATCTCAGAGATCTTGCAGACACAAATAAGAGGTGGTTCAGAGACCTGGCAGATATAAATGAAAGGTATCACAGAGACTTCACAGACACAAACGAGATGTGTCTTCGAGACCTAGCAGAAACCAACAAGAGGTGTCTCACAGACCTTACAGACATGAATGAGAGGTATCTCAGAGACATCACAGACACAAATGAGAGGTGGTTCAGAGACCTAGCAGACAAGAATGAGAGGCATCTCAAAGACCTTGCAAACATAAATGAGGAGTCTTGGAGATCTGGTAGACACAATGAGAGGTGTTTTGGCAGTCTAGCAGACTTGAAAAAGATGTGTCTCAGAGACCTAGCAGACATAAATGAGTAGTGCCTCGGAGGCCTAGCAGACACTATTGAGAAGTGACTCTAAGGCCTATCAGACACAAATGATAGGAGTCTCGGAGAGCTAGCAGACACAAATGAGAGGAGTCTTAGGCCTAGTAGACACATATACAATGTGTCTTAGAGACCTAGCAGACACAAATTAGAGGTGCACAGGCCTAACAGACATGAATGAGAGGTCTCTCAGAGACCTAGTAGACACAAACGAGTAGTGCCTCGGAGGCCTAGCAGACACTATTTAGAAATGACTCTGAGGTCTAGCAGACACGAGTGAGAGGACTCTTAGAGAGCTAGCAGACACAAATAAGAGGAGTCTTAGACCTAGAAGACACAAATGAAATGTGTCTTAGAGACCTAGCAGACACAAATTAGAGGTGCACAGGCCTAGCAGGCATGATTGAAAGGTCTCTCAGAGACCTAGTAGACATTGATCAGAGGTGTCTCAGAGACCTAGCAGACATGAATGAGAGGCATCTCAGGGATCAAGAATACACAAACAAGTGGTTTCTTGGAAACCTAGAAGATGCGAATGAGAGGTGTCTTATAGAACAAGCAGACATGAATAAGAGGCACCTCGGAGACCTTGCAGACATGAACGAGAGGCATCTTGAAGATCTAACAAACATGAATGAGAGGTGTCTCCGAAGCTTAAAAGACATGAACAAGAAGTGTATCAGAGGCCTTGCAAACACGAATGAGAGACATCTCAGTCACCTAGTAGACATGAATTAAAGCTTTTCGGAGACCTCAAAGACATAAACGAGAAGTGTCTTGGAGACCTAGCAGACACAAACAAGGTACTGACCTTGGACATTCTGGGGCACTAACGTTAAGCATGCAGAATGCAGAGGTGTCTTGCAGAAATGAACAAGAGCTGTCTCAGAGACCTTACAGACATGAACGAGAGTTGTCTCAGAGATCTTGCACACATGAACGAGAGTCGTCTCAGAGATCTTGCATACACAAACAAGGGGTATGACCTTGGATGTTCTTGAGCATGAATGAGAATTTTCCCTCACACTACTGCCAAGTATGCAGAATTTACAAAGTATTTTGCTTCTGTAATGTATGTTATCATATAGTTATCTCTCAAAGCTGAGGAGGTTGTCTTAATATTTTTTTTTCTTTTTACTTTTTTTAAACTTTCGCTTCTGTGTATGTTAGTTTGCACCTCCATTGATTATAATAGAGAGTCGCTCGTAACTGATGGATGTGATTAGGGGCGGGTACAAATCGTTTTCAACTCCGAATTTTCTAGTTGGTGTGACAAAATGTTTCTATTGAGATTTTAGTTTCACTAAAGGATATTTTTTTTTATTTACTCCATTGGCTTTTACATTTGAAGATTATTTACTGTTTAGTTACTAGTTATTAAATTTTAATTTTATTTTTATTAAAGGAACACAAGTCAAAATTAAACTTTAATGATTCAGATAGAGCATGCGATTTTAGACAACTTTCCAATTTACTTCAATTAACAATATGGGCATAGTCTTTTTATATTTACACTTTTTGAGTCACCAGCTCCTACTGAGCATGTGCAAGAATTCACAGAATATATACGTATCTGTATTTATGATTCGCTGTCACGTGATACAGGCAGAGTTGAAAGAGACATAACTTTGAAATTTGTCAGAAAAAAATCTACTACTTATTGCATTGCATTGCATATTGCATTGTCTTGTTATCTTGCATTTGTTCATTATGCAAATCTCCTGTATTTACTGGTCCTTTAATTTATTGCGAATTCAAGTGTTTAAGAAATGCAGTTTATGCTTCACTGTCAACAGTATTTTAGTATTGAAACGAAAAAATCATAAAACGTTCTTCCCTGCAGCTATCTCCAGTCTGCAGTGCTCAGGCAAACATATGAAGGTTTGCAAATAGACCTGAAATAATATTACATTTAAGATGGTGTTTTTGAACCATTTCCCAGTTACCATGCCTATGGCAAAATGAAGTTCGATACCTTTTTTCCAACTCTCAATTTCTCAGTTACTGCTATAACTTTGCCAAGCTGAAAACAGGATTTGCATCCCAAACCAGAACATAATTGCTGCAAGCCACAATTTCAGCAGGTATTTTGTAAGCAGTACTAATAGATGTCTAAACCATTAACTGTCTGGGGCAAGTTGCCTTGAGGGAACAGAAGGTACCTGTCATCATTTCTCTCATTTATTTAATCTATTTAAGTCGGGACAGAGCTGTAAAATATGTCAGTCATGTTTAACATATTGTCACCTTGAAATAACCAAGCCAACACATGGGATGTTATTTCCAATCTCAGACTTAAAGAGACAAGCATAAAATAATCTATTTTGTTTAAATATTCAATTTTAAAATAAATCCACTTATTTAATTCCTTGGTGAAACTTGCAGAAAAGGTTGCACTTTTGGAACATCCTCAATCTGATGTTCCTGATTGGCTGAAACCTGCTCATTCTGCTTGTTTCTGATTGGCTCACCAGCTGAATCCTCATCTGAATTTGCAACAGCTTTGCAGGGCTTAAACACATAATAAAAGAAAGGGATTTGTGTAACATTAAAATGATCTAAAGAAATAAAGCTTTTTTTTTTTTACTCCTGAATGTCACTTTAATAAAGGGGCAGTGAACTTTAATATTTTCTCCTGTTTAATGTGCTCCCAATTATCCATTTTATCTACTGTAATGTATTAATTTGTTTACATACGGCTCCTTTCACCTTTATTTTTTTATTAGAAATAGCTTGTTTTGCCTGTTGTATCCTCATCTAAAATTATATAAGCAGAGGAGATAAGAGGCTTTTAAAGGGTACTGAAAACAATGTAATCTAGGTCAGAGTTTCTCAATTCCATTCCTGAAACACCCCCATAACAGGTCAGAATTTCATGATATCGTAACTAAAGCACAGGTGAATTAATCAGCTGGGACCATGGTTACTGATCAGCTCATGAAGGATATGCGGAGGCATGCATACAGTCTAGGTTCTTATATAGACATGAAGGGTATGTGGAGGCATGCATATAGTATTAATTATGATATTGACATAAAGGGTATGTGGAGGCATGCATATAGTCTTGATTCTGATATTGACATGAAGGGTATGCAGAAGCATGCATATGGTCATGTTTCTGATATTGACATGAAGGGTATGCAGAGGCATGCATATAGTCTTGGTTCTGATATTGGAATGAAGGGTTTGCAGAGACATGCATATGGTCTTGATTCTGATATTGGTATGAAGGGTATGCAGAGGCATGCATATGGTCTTGGTTCTGATAGTGGCATGAAGGGTATGTGTCAGGGTTTTTTCCCTGTTGTTTGCCATGTGCTGCTGGCAGCCATTTTACTCACCTCTCTTCCTGACTATGGTGCATTGTGGGGGATGCTGCTCATTTCCTACACTTCCTTTTATGGTCAGACAGGATGCAGTCTCTGAATTGTGATGTAATCACTTATTATTTTAAGGGCCTCTGTTCAGTATGCTTTGCCTTTGCGTTGTCTCAGACCTGTTTGTTAGAGTTCCTGTGTATTACCTGGCTGCCTGACGTCCTTCCTGGTTCCTGATCCCTGGCTTGTTCCTGACTCTGCTGTTTTCCTTGTTCCTGATTCTGGCTCGTCTGACTATTCGCTTTGGCTCTTGACTCGGCTCGTCTGACTACCAGCTCTTGTTTTAACTCCTGGCTTGTTATTTGACTTGTGGACTTTTTATTATTTTTTGCTATGAATAAAGGTGTGATTATTTTTGCACTTCTCGTCTCAGTCTGATTCCTGGCACCCTGGCATTACGCAAAGGCCATGAATCCTGATGGTGCTAATAATCCACCTTTACCTGCCATCATTTCCAGGATGGATGAACAGGATCACCGCTTGGATCAATTTGCACTAGCCCTGCAAACCCTGCTGACTCGCACTGCACATTTGGACCGGAAGTTATGGCTGCTCCTGTTTCCGCTGCTGCACCTATGCCTACCAGGAGCATGTCTGGTTCTGCACCTCTACCTCAGTGATATGGAGGCGATCTTATTCAGTGCAGAGGGTTTTTGAACCAGGTGGGCATTTACTTTGAGATGTTACCTCTGGCGTTTCCCTCTGACAGAGCTAAGGTGGGATTTCTCATCTCGTTACACTCTCACACAGCTCTTGCCTGGGCTAATCCCTTGTGGGAGACTAATAAACCTGTGATTTCAAATTACCCTGAATTTGTGGCCTCCTTTTGAAGGGTATTTGATGTTCCGGCTTGCTCCTCCTCTGCTGCTAAACGACTCATGTCCATTCAGCAAGGTACAAGTTCTGTTGCTCAGTATGCTATTGAGTTCCGTACGCTTGCCGCAAAGGTAGGTTGGAAAAATGAAGCCCTTGTTGCCACCTTCTTTTATGGGCTCTCTGATGCGATTAAAGACGAAGTGGCTGCCAGAGATTTACCAGCGGATCTCTTTACATTGGTGTCTTTTTTGATCCTAATTGACATCAGACTCAGAGAGAGGCCCTCTTTCAAGGAGTGCTTGTGGAAGCCTCCTGTTCTGTTGTCTCCTATGTGTCCGTTCCCACCCATGCCTCCCTCTCCTCCCATGCCTCCGGGTCCCGAGTCACCAGGTACTGCTGAGTCAATGCAGTTGGGATTCACGCGTCTCTCCGCGGCGGAGAGGGCCTTTAGGAGGAGGGATGGGCTCTGCCTCTATTGTGAGTTACAGGGCAACCTTTTGAAGTCTTGTCCTACATGGCCGGGAAACACTCACACCTAAGGTCCTGTCAGGGGCAGACCTTGGGTGGTTTATCCTCGTCCCCGGAACTGCTTAAGGAGAAACCTTTTGTCACTGTTGTCCTTTCCTGGGTGGACTCCTCCATAGTCACTCAGGCTCTTGTTGACTCTGGTGCTGCGGGCTATTTCATTGACAGTGCTTTTGTATCAAAGCACTCCATTCCTGTTTTGCCTCGGTCTGTTCCGCTTGCTATTGAGGCCATTGATGGCAGGCCCCTTCAACCCGCACTTGTTACTCACGAAACTGCTCCGTTGTCCATGGCTGTTGGGGCTCTCCATTTTGAAACCCTCCAGTTTCAGGTGATAAACTCTCCGCATTTTCTGGTTGTTCTGGGTTATCCCTGGCTCCAAAAGCACAATCTCAGTCTCAACTGGCGCAAGTCCGAAATTTTGTTGTGGTCCCCGCAATGTATTTCCACTTGTCTTCGGAAACCAGTTAAAGTCTTGTGCACTTCTTCTGTATCTCAATTGCCAGAGGAGTACCGAGAGTTCCTAGATGTGTTTGACAAGGTGCGTGCTGGTACGTTGCCTCCTCACCAGTCTTACGATTGTGCCATAGACCTGCAACCCGGAGCCATTCCTCCTCGGGTCCGGGTGTACCCTCTGTCTGTTGCAGAGAATTGTGCTATGGAGGAGTATGTTGCCGATGCTCTATCGTGCTCAAATGGGGATCCAGCTTTCCTTCTCCTCGGCATATCACCCTCAATCCAATGGGGCTGTGGAACGGTCTAATCAAGCTCTGGAACAGTTCCTCCATTGCTATGTCTCAGATCAGCACAATAATTGGTCTGAACTGTTACCTTGGACAGAGTTTGCTCGTAATAGTGCTATTAATGCTTCCTCCAAGTTATCCCCGTTCATGGCGAATTATGGGATTCAACCATCCTTGTTGCCCGATTCATTCATGTCTCAGGGTATTCCGGCTTTGAAGGAGCATCTCCGGCAACTCCGTTCCATGTGGGTGCAGATTCAGGATTGCCTTCATTGTTCTATGCAGCGCCAAAAGTTCCAGGCTGATCGTAGGCGTCTGCCCGCACCTTCCTACCAGGTTGGTGAGAGAGTTTGGCTGTCCTCCCACAACTTGAACCTTCGTGTGCCTTCCAATAAATTGGCTCCCCCGTTATGTTGCTCTTTTTTGAATACTCCGACTGGGTAATCTTGTGGCCTATGCTCTTGACCTTCCTCCTACTATGCGCATCTCCAATGTTTTTCATGTCTCCCTCTTGAAACCATTGGTTTGTAATCGGTTTACCACTGTGTTGCCTCGTCCCCATCCTATCTTTGTTGACAACCATGAGGAGTATGAGGTCAGCAGCATTATTGACTCTCGTATGTCCAGGGGCCGTGTACAGTATTTGGTTCACTGGAGGGGCTATGGTCCGGAGGAGCGTTCTTGGGTTCCCTCCTCTGATGTTCATGCTCCTGCCCTCCTCCATGCCTTCCATGCCCATTTCCCCAATAAGCCTTTTGTCCTCCCACAGGGGAGGAGTCGTTGAGGGGAGGGTACTGTCAGGGTTTTTTCCCTGTTGTTTGCCATGTGCTGCTGGCAGCCATTTTACTCACCTCTCTTCCTGACTATGGTGCATTGTGGGGGATGCTGCTCATTTCCTACACTCTTGACTCGGCTCGTCTGACTACCAGCTCTGGTTTTAACTCCTGGCTTGTTATTTGACTTGTGGACTTTTTATTATTTTTTGCTAAGAATAAAGGTGTGATTATTTTTGCACTTCTCATCTCAGTCTGATTCATGGCACCCTGACAGTATGCAGTGACATGCATATGGTCTTGGTTCTGATATTGGCATGAAGGGTATGCAGAGGCATATATATGGTCTTGGTTCTGATATTGGCATGAAGGGTATGCAGAGGCATGCATATGGTCTTGGTTCTGATATTGGCATGAAGGGTGTGCGGAGGCATGCATATGGTCTTGTTTCTGATATTGGAGTGAAGGGTATATGGAGGCATGTATATGGTCTTTGTTCTGATATTGACATGAAGGGTATGTGGATGCATGCATACAGTCTTGGTTCTGATATTCACATAAAGGAAATATGGAGACATTCATATGGTCTTGGTTCTGATATTGGCATGAAGGGTATATGGAGGCATGCATATGGTCTTTGCTCTGATATTGACATGAAGGGTATGTGGAGGCATGCATATGCTCTTGGTTCCAACATTGGCATAAAGTGTATGTGGAAGCATGCATATGGTCTTGGTTCCAATATTGGCATAAAGTCTATGTGGAAGCATGAATATGGTCTTGGTTCTGATATCGGGATGAAGTGTATGCAGAGGCATCCATATGGTCTTGGTTCCAATATTTTCAGAAAGTGTAAGTGAAGGCATGCATCAGGTCTTGGTTCCAATATTGGCCTAAAATGTATATAGAGGCATGCATCTAGTCTTGGTTCTGATTTTGACATAGAATGTATGTGGAGGCATGCATCTGATCTTGGTTCCAATATTGGCATAAAGTGTATGTGGAGGCTCTAATATTGGCAAAAAGGGTATGTGGAGGCATGCATATGGCCCTGGTTCTAATATTGGCATAAAGTGTATGTGGAGGCATGCATATGGCCCTGGTTTTAATATTGGCATAAAGTGTATGTGGAGGCATGCATCTAGTCTTGGTCCTACTATTGGCATAAAGTGTATGTGGAGGCATGCATCTAGTCTTGGTCCTACTATTGGCATAAAGTGTATGTGGAGGAATGCATCTGATCTTGGTCCTACTATTGGCATAAAGTGTATGTGGAGGCATGCATCTAGTCTTGGTCCTACTATTGGCATAAAGTGTATGTGGAGGAATGCATCTGGTCTTGGTCCTACTATTGGCATAAAGTGTATATGGAGGCATGCATCTAGTCTTGGTTCTACTATTGGCATAAAGTGTATGTGGAGGAATGCATCTGGTCTTAGTTCTACTATTGACATAAAGTGTATGTGGAGGCATGCATCTAGTCTTGGTCCTACTATTGGCATAAAGTGTATGTGGAGGCATGCATCTAGTCTTGGTCCTACTATTGGCATAAAGTGTATATGGAGGCATGCATCTAGTCTTGGTTCTACTATTGGCATAAAGTGTATGTGGAGGAATGCATCTGGTCTTAGTTCTACTATTGGCATAAATTGTATGTGGAGGAATGCATCTGGTCTTGGTTCTACTATTGACATAAAGTGTATTTGGAGGCATGCATCTGGTCTTAGTTCTACTATTGGCATAAAGTGTATGTGGAGGCATGCATCTAGTCTTGGTTCTACTATTGGCATAAAGTGTATATGGAGGAATGCATCTAGTCTTGGTTCTACTATTGGCATAAAGTGTATATGGAGGCATGCATATGACCCTGGTTCTAATATTGGCATAAGAGTGTATGCATCTGGTCTTGAATGTGACAGGAAGCATTAAGTAATAGTAGGGACATACTTCCTGTCATGAGTGGAATTCAGTCATGAGGATATTTGGGTCCTGCGTGAAGGTACTGGTAAGGACCTGCATTTGGTTATGGGTTTCATTAATGGAGGTTACACGTATGTTGACAGAAATACTGATAGATTATGGGGTTAATTGTGGTGTTTAATTTTAAATCCCCTGCAGCTAAATATATGGCAGAGTTGTAACAGGTGCTGGATCTTAATAGCAATCCAAAGCTGATGTTATCAAGAAGGGTTTAGCACATGGTAGGAATCTTAGATTGAGTGACTATAACGGTCTTTTCTTAGCTTTGAAGAAAGCAGAATTAATGATTAACAACTTGATTGTCATCTAAATGAAATGTGGAAATTGCAACCTTTCAGTATATAAAAAATATGTTCCTGCTTTGTATTTTTTTAGAGCTTGCAAAATTTATTATTTTTGGCAATATTGCAAAAAATATTGTTTAAATTGTGGCATTATGGCGAGGGGCAGCAACCTTTTATCACTATTGTTGCCAAAGAAATAATATAAAGTGAACTAGCATGTAGGCCTTATTATTTATACAAATAATATTTATTATTATTATTATCATTACTGCTGTTGATGTTGCTAAGAAAAACTTTTAAATAAATAAATAAATATAGAACAAACATCACATACCTGGCCCTAAAGTCTCTTACCTAAAGTGTCGAGCTCTTTCCTTAATATTCTCTGGGCCACACAGCTGAAGTTTGCTCTTTGGTTTCCGGTCCATGTGGAGTGCATCTCTCAAGCAATGTGCATCAGGGGTGAAATGGAATTTAGTTATGGGCCTGGCTGCAACACTGCCGAACTGCCAGAAAAAATGTGACAAGAGCAGCATATAGGTTTTTAACCCTTGATTATGCTATACAGAGGTAAAATGTGTGATAAACAAGGGGCAGCTGATGTATTTCACTGAGAAAAAAAAGCTATTTTACAACAATGCAAGAAATAAAACACTGTTAAAGGGAAATAAACAACAACAGAAAATTAATATAATGTTTTATTTCATTCCTGTCACCCATTAAAAAGCACATGCCCCATTTGTCCATTAAACAGCCGTATAGGAACCATCGGTCACACTTTTACATTACTGTGGCACAGGACTAGGATTTTCAACCGTCCCTTTTTGCCAGGGATATCCCTTATTTATCGAAATGTTTTACAATCTCCCAGGCTCGGTTATTTATCTGCTCTTAGAACATTCTTCTGCCTTATTTTTTACAACATATAACATCTTTATTTCAGACATACTGTACTCTTCTTGTACTCTTATTTAGTTAATAATTTTGATGTATCTGACAGTTTAATATCTTTGCTCCCTTAAATGAGAAACAGAATTCGTGGATTTGCAGATAGTTGTTCAATGTATTAAGCTAGACTTTGTGAATGAAGATGATTTGTATGAAGAATTTGGTTGTACCTAACTGTAACAAAGTGGAAAATAAAATGTTTCTTTCAGTAACTATTGTACAGTGTGTCAGTTTCCTGAATTAAATTTGTTTATTCCTTAGTCTCCCTTAAAGGGACAGTCTACCCCAGAATTGTTATTGCTTAAAATTATAGATAATCCCTTTATTGCCCATTCCCAAGTTTTGCATAACCAACACAGTTATATTAATATACTTTTAACCTGTGTGATTACCTAATACCTTAGCCTCTGCAAACTGCGCCCTTATTTCAGTACTTTTGACATACTTACATTTTAGCTAATCACTGCTGACTTATAAATAACTCAATGGAAGTGAGCACTATCTTATCTTGATGGTGCTCATGAACAAGCACTGTCTAGCTGTGAAAATCTTTAAAAATGCACTGAGATAAGAGGCGGTATTCAAAGGCTTAGAAATTAGCATATGAGCCTACCTAGGTTTAGCTTTCCACAACGAATACCAAGAGAACAAATCAAATTTGATGATAAAAGAAAATTGCATACCTATCTGAATCATGAAAATTTAATTTTGACTAGACTGTCCCTTTAACCTCAAGGGAGCCAGCAAACTAGCCCATAACAAGCGGATGGAAATGGTGAAAGCTGGAGGGCTATATGATCTAGTTGATGTTCACAGAAAGGACATTGCCGGGGTAAGTAACATATATACCTTATTGGTTTCACTTGCATGCTGGGGACAAGGATACTTTGTATTACAGCTCTCTGTATTGGAACAGTTTTCTTGTGTCACCATATCCCTACGGGGGGACTTGAACCTGTATTTTGTTTAAGGCACATGAACGTTTTGTCACATTTGACCATATGTTTAGTTGTATGTGTGTGAATTTAATTTGATTTGGATGTAATAAAATAAGTTTATTTTTATTAATAAGCCAGATATTTTACATTAAGCTACTAAAGAAGTGCCGCTAAAAAAAATGTTCCACTGTCTTGGAAAACAAAAAAACTATTCTGGAAGCATTTGTGTTAAAAGGTTTGGAGGATCCTTTCACTTATAGTAAATGCTTTGTATATAGACGTTAAAGTGCAGTGACAAAAAAATATTTCTAGAAATGTAAAGTATTGTCCTTATATTAAGCATTTGCAGATTATGCTGTTCTAGTCTACTATACTTAATGGTCCTTTAAACTTAAAATTAAATTAAAGTAGTAGTTAATGCTACTGCTACAAGAAGTATGTAATTATTTATTTTTAATCGGATCAGGATTCCCCAAGAACAAAAATAAAGCTTACATACACAAGAATCAAGCAACTGACAAGAAAATTGTTAAATAGTGTTAATGAATATTGTAAATCTGAACTTTTTAACATTTCCCGCCTACAGAAAATGCAAGTTTAATTGCATGAAATGAAGCTGCGCTATAAAAAATGTTGTTCATTTGTTTCTTAAAGGGGCTGCTTGTTTGGAATTTTGCTATAAATGCAAAGAATACAAAAAAGAAAAGTAAGTAAGAGATTTTAATAAAATAAATTTAGCAACTTCTACAGACTTTGTGTGATTTTTGTGCATCATGTAAAAGTGTTTATTTGGAGCTATGCCAGCAGAAATCTGTAAATATCTTGCTGTTCCTTTCCAGTATGAGCTGAACAGAAAACAGGAAAAAAAAACGATGTGATTTATTTTAAACAGTGTGACCATTTTTATAAACAAGAAGAAAAAAACATACACATTTTTACCCCACACTGAAAGAAATAAAACAATCTCTGCGTATGCGCACTCCGCTTCCATTATCTTTTAAATCAATATTTTGCACCTGTTAAATGAAGAGGCCCTTTGTAAAGAGTTGAATTTATTTTTTGCGGTTGTACATACATGCAGTATCGGAAGGGGATGCAAATAGCAGAGGTTAAATTACATTAAAGAGACATTAGACACACATTTGTTTCATGATTCAAATAGATCATACAGTTTTAAACAACTTTCTAATTTAGTTCTTTTTTCAAATTTTTTTTGGTCTCTGGGTATCTTTTGTTGAAAAGCAGGAACGAAAGCTCAGGACCATGCATGTATCCGGAGCACTAAATGTCTGCAGTTTTGCAAGAATGTTATCTATTTGCACTAGATGGCAACACTATTTCCTGCCATGTAGAATCTAGACACCTACCTAGCATCTCCTCAACAAAGAATACCATGGGAATGAAGCAAATTTGATAAAATTAAATTGGAAACTTTTTTAAAATTGTATTCTCTGGGGTAGATTTATCATACCCCGAGCGTACATGATTCTCTATAGCGAATCATGTACGCTCTGCATTAAGGCATTTAACATTGCACAAGCAGTTCTGGTGAACTCAGGGGTCAAGTCGGGTGGGAACGCATGGGAACGGAGTTCCTGCACTATTTTTGCAGGAGGAACTAAGTTCCCTCTGGACAGAGGGCAGAAACACTTGAGCAACCACTGCTGCTGCTGGAGGAGGAGCTGGAGCACAGTCTTGTTAGAGGGAAAGTGAGATCCTCTAGTAATGGGCAGTAACACTTCCTACAATACACTAAATGTAAGACTGTCAGTGGTCCTGCTGTGTTATCACCCCTGTTATGAATATTATCTTTATTATCTTTTATTACACATGGTTCTTACATATCTGTGTGGCTTGTTCTGGGGTTACTTAGCTCCCCTCAGCAGAAATAGGACTATTGCACCTTCAGTGGGTGAGATTATGTGACAGATGAGGATTCTCAGGCCCAAAGGCAACCATTCAACCCTTCATTAGATTTAATTTGCTTTCATAAATCAAAGTGTATAGATTATATACATATAAATACAGTGTGTATGTGTGTGTGTATGTATATATATATATATATATATATATATATATATATATATATATAAAACAATATTAATTGTGAGGGAGGGTGGACGTCTTGGTGAGTTCCCACACTTTTTTTTTTAGGAATTGACCCCTGGGTGAACTGCTTGTACAATGCCGCCCCCTGCAGATTCGCGGCCATTCAAGCAGTGGGCGTTGATCAACCCAATCGTATGAGATCTGGCGGATTGATTTCCGCCGCTTCAGTGGCGGCGGACAAGTTAAGGAGCAGCGGTATTTAAGCCAGACACATTGAACAATCCTGTTCAGCCCACTACTTGTAATGCTCGTGGGATATTTCCCTATCAGACCAAGCTTGGCCAGTAGTCTTCTTATACCGGCGTCAAGAGGAAGGATAAGGAAATATCCCAGAACAAAGTGAGTGTAAGAAATGAAGTAAGCAGTACTCACAATAAGCAGGGTAGTCATTCATGGCAATTAGAAAAAGGCAGAGAATGGTCAGAGAGACAGAGACAGGCAGAGTTCTGCAACAGAAAGACAATCCAGCAGTTTAACAGTTCACGGGTAAACCAATAGAATGGTCAGGAACAGGCAGAGGTCAGCAGCAAAAGGTAATCCAGCAGTTTAGCAGTTCAGCAGTTCAGGGGTAAACTAGGCAGAGTAGTCAGACAGGCAGAGTTCAGCAATCAAAGGCAATCCAGCAATTCAAGGGTTAAACAGGCACAGTAGTCAGACAGGCAGAGTTAAGCAATAATAAGGCAATCCAGCAATTCATGAGTTAAACAGGCAGAGTTCAGCAATGATAAGGTAATCCAGCAATTCAAGTAATAAAGCACCTAGGAGCACACACAGTAACACTTATACTTGGGCAGTGAATGTAAGTTATGCAGGTACTTACATAGGCGCCGATTCGTGCCAAGGAGGACTTCAAAGGATCCGGCTTAGAGGGGAATAGACGTGCGGCAATGATGTCATTGCTGCACGCTCACAACAACCGCCGCATCCCTGGCAACTACTAAGATGGGAAACTCATTTTATAATAATTAAAAAAATGCACTTCAATTTTGTGTTTATAAATATGAATTTTACAGTGTTTTTGCATCTGCAGTGTAGTTTTATTATGACTTCTATATTGGCACTTTAAGGACACATGAAAAATACATATGTCAGGGGCTGTTAAAAGAAATGTTTTGAATAGTGTTCTGTTATAAAAACCCTGACATCTACTTATATGTAACCTATAATTGGGTTCTGATCCTAAAATGTTTTAATTTAACTGAGCATTACAGTTTTCTATTTATATATACATCAGATATGAATAACTACATTTCATAAGAAAACATTTAAAACAATTTTTTTTGTTAGAAAAATGTGTTTTGTTTTGCAATCCAGGGACACACCTCTTGAAAAGCCTCTTGAGTGTTTGTCTAATGTCTGCCGATCTGGAGAAGTGAAATAACTACAAATATCAGATGCAAATTACAGGGAAACTAGCTAACATATATCATGAAAGAATTTTCATCATGCATACTTAAAGGGGCATTAAAATAAAAAATAAAAAAAAAAAACTTTCCAATTAACTTTTGTTATCAAATTGTGCATAGCATTTTTTTATCTGCATACTTTGTTAGGCACTGGTATCTACTACATTTGCAAGCATTCACAGTATATAAATGTATGAGTATGTGATTGGCTGAGGGCTGTCACATGAGGGAAATGGGAGGACATTTTGATAATTGCAAGCAAAAAAATCTAATGTTTGTTTGAAATTCAAAATAAGTCTTATGGCATTGTATTTTTACTATGCATTTGTTTATTATGCATTTGTTTATTATTGTGTATAACATTTATAGTTTACTGTTGTTTTTTAATTGTGAAGGTGCACTTACACTTACTTTTGATCCAACTAACTATGCATTTGCAATTAAGCCATAATTTGACATATAATATTAGTTACATTTCATTCTTGCCTTCTAATAAACTACTAAAATTACTTATAAGGTTTTTTATTGTCTTAATTCCAAAGCCGAGAAAATAAAAGGAAGCACTTTCAGATAAGCTTTACATTTATGCAGAAGTTTTTTTTTCAGAGATTAAGATCAAAGTATACTTTAATTTTCAACAAGTAAGACTGTCACTAACAGATTCTATTTGAAATCCTGATAGAAGTCATTTCAATATTATGTAGCGCATTTATAACAGGTGAGACTAAAATATTGTATTCATTAGAAAATTGTAGCGGTTTTATTTTGTAGGTCATTTGTCACCACTCACAAAGGATCCAGTACTTCAACTATGCAAAAAGTATCTCTATAGCAAACTGACAGAAGACAGGAAGTCTATAGCAGAGGATAAGTAGTCTATAGCAGAGGATAGGAAGTCTATAGCAGAGGATAGGAAGTCTATAGCAGAGGATAGGAAGTCTATAGCAGAGGATAGGAAGTCTATAGCAGAGGATAGGTAGTCTATAGCAGAAGATAGGTAGTCTATAGCAGAGGATAAGTAGTCTATAGCAGAGGATAGGTAGTCTATAGCAGAGGATAGGAAGTCTATAGCAGAGGATAGGTAGTCTATAGCAGAAGATAGGTAGTCTATAGCAGAGGATAAGTAGTCTATAGCAGAGGATAGGTAGTCTATAGCAGAGGATAGGAAGTCTATAGCAGAGGATAAGTAGTCTATAGCAGAGGATAGGTAGTCTATAGCAGAAGATAGGTAGTCTATAGCAGAGGATAAGTAGTCTATAGCAGAGGATAGGTAGTCTATAGCAGAGGATAGGAAGTCTATAGCAGAGGATAGGTAGTCTATAGCAGAGGATAGGATGTCTATAGCAGAGGATAGGTAGTCTATAGCAGAAGATAGGTAGTCTATAGCAGAGGATAGGAAGTCTATAGCAGAGGATAAGTAGTCTATAGCAGAGGATAGGTAGTCTATAGCAGAAGATAGGTAGTCTATAGCAGAGGATAGGAAGTCTATAGCAGAGGATAAGTAGTCTATAGCAGAGGATAGGAAGTCTATAGCAGAGGATAAGTAGTCTATAGCAGAGGATAGGAAGTCTATAGCAGAGGATAGGAAGTCTATAGCAGAGGATAGGAAGTCTATAGCAGAGGATAGGTAGTCTATAGCAGAAGATAGGAAGTCTATAGCAGAGGATAGGTAGTCTATAGCAGAAGATAGGAAGTCTATAGCAGAGGATAGGTAGTCTATAGCAGAAGATAGGAAGTCTATAGCAGAGGATAGGTAGTCTATAGCAGAAGATAGGTAGTCTATAGCTGAGGATAGGTAGTCTATAGCAGAAGATAGGTAGTCTATAGCAGAGGATAGGAAGTCTATAGCAGAGGATAGGTAGTCTATAGCAGAAGATAGGAAGTCTATAGCAGAGGATAGGTAGTCTATAGCAAAAGATAGGAAGTCTATAGCAGAGGATAGGTAGTCTATAGCAGAAGATAGGTAGTCTATAGCAGAGGATAGGAAGTCTATAGCAGAGGATAAGTAGTCTATAGCAGAGGATAGGAAGTCTATAGCAGAGGATAAGTAGTCTATAGCAGAGGATAGGAAGTCTATAGCAGAGGATAGGAAGTCTATAGCAGAGGATAAGTAGTCTATAGCAGAAGATAGGAAGTCTATAGCAGAGGATAGGTAGTCTATAGCAAAAGATAGGAAGTCTATAGCAGAGGATAGGTAGTCTATAGCAGAAGATAGGTAGTCTATAGCAGAGGATAGGAAGTCTATAGCAGAGGATAAGTAGTCTATAGCAGAGGATAGGAAGTCTATAGCAGAGGATAAGTAGTCTATAGCAGAGGATAGGAAGTCTATAGCAGAGGATAGGAAGTCTATAGCAGAGGATAGGTAGTCTATAGCAGAAGATAGGAAGTCTATAGCAGAGGATAGGTAGTCTATAGCAGAATATAGGAAGTCTATAGCAGAAGATAGGTAGTCAATAGCAGAAGATAGGAAGTCTATAGCAGAAGATAGGTAGTCTATAGCAGAGGATAGGAAGTCTATAGCAGAAGGTTTGATTTTGTAGGTCATTTTTCACCACTCACAAAGGATCCAGTACTTCAATTATGCAAAAAGTATTTCTATAGCAAACCAACAGAAGACAGGAAATCTATAGCAGAGGATAGGTAGCCTATAGCAGAAGATAGGAAGTCTATAGCAGAGGATAGGTAGTCTATAGCAGAAGATAGGTACTGTATAGCAGAGGATAGGTAATCTAAAGAAGAGGATAGGTAGTCTATAGCAGAGGATATGTAGTCTATAGTGGAAGATAGGAAGTATATAGCTGAAGAGAGGAAGTCTAAAGTAGAAGATAGGTAGTCTATAGCAGTAGACAGGACATCTATAGCAGAATACAGGACGTCTATAGCAGAGGATAGGTAGCCTATAGCAGAAGATAGGAATTCTATAGCAGAGGATAGGTAGTCTATAGCAGAAGATAGGTAGTGTATAGCAGAGGATAGGTAATCTAAAGAAGAGGATAGGTAGTCTATAGCAGAAGATTGGTAGTCTGTAGCAGAAGATAGGAAGTATATAGCTGAAGAGAGGAAGTCTATAGCAGAAGATAGGAAGTATATAGCAGAAGTTAGGAAGTCTATAGCAGAAGACAGGATGTCTATAGCAGATAGGTAGTCTATAGCAGAAGATAGGTAATCTATAGCAGGAGATAGGAAGTATATAGCTAAAGATAGGAAGTCTATAGCAGAGGATAGGTAGTCTATAGCTGAAGATAGGAAGTCTATACCAGAAGACAGGAAGTCTATAGCAGAGGATAGCAGGTAGTAGAGATTAAGATCAAAGTATACTCTCATTTTCAACAAGTAAGACTGTTATGAATTAACATATTCTATTTGAAATCCTGATAGAAGTCATCTCAATATTATGTAGCGCATTTATAACAGGTGAGACTAAAATATTGTATTAATAAAAAAATTGTAGCGGTTTGATTTTGTAGGACATTTGTCACCACTCACAAAGGATCCAGTACCTCAACTATGCAAAAAGAAATTCTATAGCAAACCAACAGAAGACAGGAAATCTATAGCAGAGTATAGGTAGTCTATAGCAGAAGATTGGTAGTCTATAGCAGAGGATAGGTAGTCTATAGCAGAGTATAGGTAGTCTATAACAGAGGATAGGAAATATATAGCAGAGGATAGGTAGTCTATAGCAGAAGATTGGTAGTCTATAGCAGAGGATAGGAAGTCTATAGCAGAGTATATGTAGTCAATAACAGAGGATAGGAAATATATAGCAGAGGATAGGTAGTCTAAAGCAGAAGATAGATAGTCTATAGCAGAAAACAGGACGTCTATAGCAGAGGATAGGTAGTCTATAGCAGAGGATAGGTAGTGTATAGCAGAAGATAGGTAGTGTATAGCAGAGGATATGTAGTTTATAGCAGAAGATATGTAGTCTATAGCAGAAGATATGTAGTCTATAGCAGAAGATAGAAAGTATATAGCTGAAGAGAGGAAGTCTAAAGCAGAATATAGGAAGTCTATAGCAGAGGATAGGAACTCTGTAGCAGACAGAGGATAGGTAGTCTATAGCAGAAGATAGAAAGTCTATAGTTATGTTGATTGTATGTTGCTTAAATCTGTTCAAACCTCTTTGTTAAAGGGACAGCTCACCCCAAAAATTTCTCCCCTTTAAATTATTCCCAATGATCCTTTTAACCTGCTAGAGTGTATTAAATTGGTTACAAGTAGCTCCTTTACTCCTATTTCAGCATTTGAAATAGCTGATTTAGCCTGTGGTATCGCCACCTACACTGAACAAATTAATACTGGAGTATAGGCTATTGAATAGCCTAAGTATACACAGCCAGCAGAAGAGATTACACTCTCAGTGGGATGCAGGATAGTTAAGTAATAAAATGATCATTTTCCATTGTTCTCTCTATGTATTGAGCTTTGGTGTTCCAGCCAAATAAAAGATAAGGAAGCAAGCCTGTTTACACAAACTTAGAATATAATGAGATCTGATATCACCTTTAAGTTCAACCCATTGTAATAGGCTGTGGTTTCAAAGCACAAAATCAGCTACTTCATATACACAAATAAGCATGAAAATGGAATTTCTCAAATATTTTATACTCTGCAGTTGGTATAACAAGTCATTTAAAATACATTAATGGAAAAACAATTTTACAGTGTACTGTCCCTTTAAGGGCTCATATCCTCACATGGTCAAGTTAGACTTTGTGGTATTGAAGAACACCTTGTCATTTCTAATGAAAACTAAACATTTTTAAAACAAATTAGCATCTTCTTTATAGCAATTGGTTTTTAATAGCCAAATTTCACCCACGACTTGTCTTTTCCGGGGGAGCCAATCTGGACTTTAGTCTGCAGCTGACATAGTTAGCCATGGGCATTTTGTTTGTATAAAGTGCATTTTTGCAGTTGTTATCTGCTGATACCAATTAGGGGAAATATTCAGAGCTAAATTACATGAAAAATGGGAAAAATAAATAATGAAAGTTTTTTGCAAAGTTGTTTTACTACACAACAACCCCAACCCACTAGAACACACTTCCTCACGCTGTCAGATTTTCCGCTTATCTGTCTTCCTTCAAACGCTCCCTAAAGAAAGAATTTTTATTCAAGGAAGCCTACTAACCAACTCAATAACAAATTAATTCCGCTTACCTAATAATTGCCGTCATCTAACTCTGTATTAACATCACTTTCACCCTTGCATTCCTCACCTCCTGTTTCTCACCCTCCTACCCTTCTAGATTGTTCCCACAGGAATTCCCTCAATTCCTCCTGTATTTGTTTGTTATATTTTGTCTTGTCTTTAAAAAATACTGGCCTAGATTACGAGTTGTGCCTTAAAAAGCAGCGTTAAGAGGTCCTAACGCTGCTTTTTAGCGCCCGCTGGTATTACGAGTCTTGAAGTTACAGGTGTACCGCTCACTTTTTTGGCCAGACTCGGAAATACCGCAAATCCACTTACAACAATTGCGTATCCTATATTTTCAATGGGACTTGCATAGCGCCGGTATTACGAGTCTTCCAAAAAGTGAGCGGTAGACCCTCTCCTGTCAAGCCTGGTACCGCATTTTAAAGTCAGTAGTTAAGAGTTTTACACTACAACGCCGTAGCATAAAACTCTTAACTAAAGGGCTAAAAAGTACACTAACACCCATAAACTACCTATTAGCCCCTAAACCGAGGGGCCCCCCCCACATCGCAAACACTAAAATACATTTTTTTAACCCCTAATCTGCCGAACCGGACATTGCCGCCACTATAATAAATATATTAACCCCTAAACCGCCGCACTCCCGCATCGCAAACATTAGTTAAATATTATTAACCCTAATCTGCCGTCCCTAACATCGCCAACACCTACCTACATTTATTAGACCCTAATCTGCCGCCCCAACGTCGTCGCCACTATATTAAAGTTATTAACCCCTAAATCTAAGTCTAACCCTAACACCACCTAACTTAAATATAATTTAAATAAATCTAAATAAAATTACTATCATTAAGTAAATTATTCCTATTTAAAACTAAATACTTACCTGTAAACTAATAGTTACATTGTAGATACCTTAATGTTTTTTTTTTTATTTTACAGGCAACTTTGTATTTATTTTAACTAGGTACAATAGTTATTAAATAGTTATTAACTATTTAATACTACCTAGTTAAAATAAAGACAAATTTACCTGTAAAATAAATCCTAACCTAAGTTACAATTACACCTAACACTACACTACAATTAAATTAATTAAATTAAAATTAATTACAATTAAATAAAATTATCTAAAGTACAAAAAAAAACACTAAATGACAGAAAATAATAAAGAAATTACAAGATTTTTAAACTAATTACACCTAATCTAATCCCCTTAACAAAATAAAAAAGCCCCCCCAAAATAAAAAAAAAGCCCTACCCTACATTAAATTACAAATAGCCCTTAAAAGGGCCTTTTGCGGGGCATTGCCCCAAAATAATCAAATCTTTTACCTAAAATAAAAATTACAATCCCCCCCAACATTAAAACCCACCACCCACACAACCAACCCTACTCTAAAACCCACCCAATCCCCCTAAAAAAAAAACTAACACTAACCCCCTGAAGATCACTTTACTGGGAGACGTCTTCTCCCAACCGGGCCGAAGTCCTCAATGAAGCCAGGAGAACTCTTCATCCAAGCCGGGCGAAGTGGTCCTCCAGACAGGCAGAAGTCTTCATCCAGACGGCATCTTCTATCTTCATCCATCCGGCACAAAGCGGGTCCATCTTCAAGACATCCGACGCGGAGCATCCTCTTCAAACGACGGCTAAACACAGAATGAAGGTTCCTTTAAATGACGTCATCCAAGATGGTGTCCCTTCAATTCCGATTGGCTGAAAGAATTCTATCAGCCAATCGGAATTAAGGTAGAAAAAATCATATTGGCTGATGCAATCAGCCAATAGGATTGAATTTCAATCCTATTGGCTGATGAAATCAGCCAATAGGATGGAGCTGGCATTCTATTGGCTGCTCCAATCAGCCAATAGAATGCCAGTTCAGAGGATTTTTTCTACCTTAATTCTGATTGGCTGATAGAATTCTTTCAGCCAATCGGAATTGAAGGGACGCCATCTTGAATGACGTAATTTAAAGGAACCTTCATTCTGTGTTTAGCTGTCATTTGAAGAGGATGCTCCGCGTCAGATGTCTTGAAGATGGACCCACTGCACGCTGGATGGATGAAGATAGAAGATTCCGTCTGGATGAAGACTTCTGCCCGTCTGGAGGACCACTTCGCCCGGCTTGGATGAAGACTTCTCCTGGCTTCGTTGAGGACTTCGGCCCGGATGGGTGAAGACGTCTCCTGGTAAGGTGATCTTCAGGGGGTTAGTGTTAGGTTTTTTTAAGGGGGGATTTTGTGGGTTTTAGAGTAGGGTTGGTTGTGTGGGTGGTGGGTTTTAATGTTGGGTGGGGATTGTAATTTTTTTTCAGGTAAAAGAGCTGATTACTTTGGTGCAATGCCCCGCAAAAGGCCCTTTTAAGGGCTATTTGTAATTTAGTGTAGGGTAGGGCTTTTTTATTTGGGGGGGGGCTTTTTTTATTTTGTTAGGGGGATTAGATTAGGTGTAATTAGTTTAAACATCTTGTAATTTCTTTATTATTTTCTGTAATTTAGTGTTTGTTTGTTTTTTGTACTTTAGATAATTTTTTTTATTTGTAATGAATTGTATTTAATTTAGGTAATTAATTTAATTGTAGTGTAATTGTAACTTAGATTAGGTTTTATTTAACAGGTAAATTTGTCTTTATTTTAACTAGGTAGTTATTAAATAGTTAATAATTATTTAATAACTATTGTACCTAGTTAAAATAAATACAAAGTTGCCTGTAAAATTAAAAATAAACCCTAAGCTAGATACAATGTAACTATTAGTTATATTGTAGCTAGCTTAGGGTTTATTTTATAGGTAAGTATTTAGTTTTAAATAAGAATAATTTAGTTAATTGTAGTAATTTTATTTATATTTATTTAAATTATATTTAAGTTAGGGGGTGTTAGGGTTAGACTTAGGTTTAGGGGTTAATATGTTTATTATAGTGGTGGCGACGTTGGGGGCAGCAGATTATGGGTTTAATCAATATAATGTAGGTGTCTGCGATGTTGGGGGCAGCAGATTAGGGGTTAATAAGTATAATGTAGGTGTCTGCGATGTCGGGGGCGGCAGATTAGGGGTTAATAAGTGTAATATTAGGGGTGTTTAGACTCGGGTTCATGTTAGGGTGTTAGGTGTAGACATAAATGTATTTCCCCATAGGAATCAATGGGGCTGCGTTAGGAGCTTTACGCTGCTTTTTTGCAGGTGTTAGTTTTTTTTTCAGCCGGCTCTCCCCCATTAATACCTATGTGGAAATCGTGCACGAGCACGTTTAGCCAGCTCACCGCTAACGTAAGCAGCGCAGGTATTGAGGTGAGATGTGGAGCTAAATTTTGCTCTACGCTCACTTTTTTGCGGTTAACGCCGGGTTTGTAAAAACCCATAATACCAGCGCTGTCTGTAAGTGAGCGGTGAGCATAAACTGCTCATTAGCACCGCACCTCTGTTAACGCAAAACTCGTAATCTAGCCGACTGTATCCCCACTGTACTTTTATCATTTGTACCCATGGACAGTGCTGCAGTAGTTGTTGGCACTTTATAAGTAAAAGAATTATAATAATAAAAATGTTAAAATATCAATATGTTTACTGTCCCTTTAAACTAAGTGCTATTTGTTTTTAGCAGCTGATTTTATGTTAAAATGCAAGGCCTTTGCAATAAAAGGGCACAAAACCCACTGTAAATGTAATATCTTTACTTACACATAGTAAAAAAATGCAATACACTGACTTTCATTATTTATTTTGGGCCTGTATCTTGTAATTTAAATTTAAAAGTGTTGGTTTTCCAAATAGGAAAACTGGACGTACACACTGCAGAGTTTAGAAGCCTAACCGCTATGTCCCTTAACTGGACTCAGCAGAGGTGATAAGACATGATACTACAAAACAATGCTAGTTTTGCTAACAAAATGACAGTGGCAAAACTTGTCCTGTAGAAAAGTAAAAAGTCTTTATTGGCTCCTTCAAATAAGACAAATAGGGGGGGTAGTTATCAACGTGTCAACTTTCCTACCTTCGCCGGCCCAATACGCCCGCCTAAGCTCGCCTACCATCGCCGCCGCGGACCTGAAAAAATTCGCCTAAGTTATCAATAAATCTGTCAAAGAGCCGCGCACCAAGTACGGGGCGATGAGCAGCGGACTGTGAGAGTTATCACTCATCCGATCTTGCTGCTCTTCGGCTTTTTTACAGCTTTATTGCTAGCCTGTCACTAAGCACCCACACTAAACTACACTGTTCTACCCCCTATACCGGCGCCCCCAGAGCCCCCCGCAATTCAATAAAGTTACTAACCCCTAAACCGCCGCTCCTATACCCCGCCCCAACTCTTGTAAATGTATTAACCCCTAAACCACCGCTCCTAGACCCCGCCGCAACTCTTATAAATGTATTAACCCCTAAACTGCTGCTCCCGGACACCGCCGCAACCTACATTATACCTAGTAACCCCTATCCTGCCCCCCTATACCGCCGCCCTCTATAATAAAGTTATTAACCCCTATCCTGCTGATCCCGCACCTCGCCGCAACTAAATAAATAGTTTAACCCCTAAACCGCCACTCCCGGACCCCGCCGCAACCTATATTAAATGTATTAACCCCTAATCTGCCCCCCTACACCGTCGCCACCTATAATACATTTATTAACCCCTATCCTGCCCCCCACTACACCGCCGCCACTGTAATAAATTTATTAACCCCTAAACCTAAGTCTAACACTAACCCTAACACCCCCCTAACTTAAATATTAATTAAATAAATCTAAATAATATTTCTATTATTAACTAAATTAATCCTATTTAAAACTAAATACTTACCTTTAAAATAAACCCTAATATAGCTACAATATAAATAATAATTATATTGTAGCTATCTTAGGATTTATTTTTATTTTATAGGTAACTTTCAATTTATTTTAACTAGGTACAATAGCTATTAAATAGTTATTAACTATTTAATAGCTACCTAGCTAAAATAAAGAGAAATTTACCTGTAAAATAAAAACTAACCTAAGTTACAATTACACCTAACACTACACTATCATTAAATAAATTATTCCTATTTAAAACTAAATACTAACCTGTAAAATAAACTCTAAGATAGCTACAATGTAATTAATAATTACATTGTAGCTATTTTAGGATTTATATTTATTTTACAGGTAACTTTGTATTTATTTTAGCTAGTTAGAATAGTTATTAAATAGTTATTAACTATTTAATAACTATCTAGCTAAAAAAAATACAAAATGACCTGTAAAATAAATCCTAACCTAAATTACAATTAAACCTAACACTACACTATCATTACATTAATTAATTAAATAAATTAACTACAAATAACTACAATTAAATACAATTACATAAACTAACTAAAGTACAAAAAATAAAAAAAGCTAAGCTACAAAAAATAAAAAAAATAAGTTACAAACATTTAAAAAATATTACAACAATTTTAAGCTAATTACACCTAATCTAAGCCCCCTAATAAAATAACAAAGCCCCCCAAAATAAAAAAAATTCCTACCCTATTCTACATTAAAAAAGTTCAAAGCTCTTTTACCTTAACAGCCCTTAAAATGGCCTTTTGTGGGGCATGCCCCAAAGAAAACTGCTCTTTTGCCTGTAAAAGAAAAATACAACCCCCCAACATTAAAACCCACCACCCACATACCCCTAATCTAACCCAAACCCCCCTTAAAATAACCTAACACTAATCCCCTGAAGATCATCCTACCTTGAGTCGTCTTCACTCAGCCGAGCCACCGATGGAACTGAAGAGGAGATCCGGAGCGGCAGAAGTGATCCTCCAAGGGGCGCTGAAGAAGTCTTCCATCCGATGAAGTGATCCTCCAGGCGGCGCTGAAGAAGTCTTCCATCCGGGCGATGTCATCTTCCAAGTGGCGCTGAAGAAGTCTTCTATTCGGGCGATGTCATCTTCCAAGCGGGGTCTTCAATCTTCTTTCTTCAGGATCCATCTTCATCCCGCCGACGCGGAACATCCTTCTTTCCCGACGGACTACCGACGAATGAAGGCTCCTTTAAGGGACGTCATCCAAGATGGCGTCCCTTCAATTCCGATTGGCTGATAGGATTCTATCAGCCAATCGGAATTAAGGTAGGAAAAATCTGGTTGGCTGATTGAATCAGCCAATCAGATTGAAGTTCAATCCGATTGGCTGATCCAATCAGCCAATCAGATTGAGCTCGCATTCTATTGGCTGTTCCAATCAGCCAATAGAATGCAAGCTCAATCTGATTGGCTGATTCAATCAGCCAATCAGATTTTTCCTACCTTAATTCCGATTGGCTGATAGAATCCTATCAGCCAATCGGAATTGAAGGGACGCCATCTTGGATGACGTCCCTTAAAGGAGCCTTCATTCGTCGGTAGTCCGTCGGGAAAGAAGGATGTTCCGCGTCGGCGGGAGGAAGATGGATCCTGAAGAAAGAAGTTTGAAGACCCCGCTTGGAAGATGACATCGCCCGGATAGAAGACTTCTTCAGCGCCGCTTGGAAGATGACATCGCCCGGATGGAAGACTTCTTCAGCGCCGCCTAGAGGATCACTTCATCGGATGGAAGACTTCTTCAGCGCCCCTTGGAGGATCACTTCTGCCGCTCCGGATCTCCTCTTCAGTTCCATCGGTGGCTCGGCTGAGTGAAGACGACTCAAGGTAGGATGATCTTCAGGGGATTAGTGTTAGGTTATTTTAAGGGGGGTTTGGGTTAGATTAGGGGTATGTGGGTGGTGGGTTTTAATGTTGGGGGGTTGTATTTTTCTTTTACAGGCAAAAGAGCAGTTTTCTTTGGGGCATGCCCCACAAAAGGCCCTTTTAAGGGCTGGTAAGGTAAAAGAGCTTTGAACTTTTTTAATGTAGAATAGGGTAGGGAATTTTTTTATTTTGGGGGGCTTTGTTATTTTATTAGGGGGCTTAGATTAGGTGTAATTAGCTTAAAATTGTTGTAATATTTTTTAAATGTTTGTAACTTATTTTTTTTATTTTTGTAACTTAGCTTTTTTTTATTTTTTGTACTTTAGTTAGTTTATGTAATTGTATTTAATTGTAGTTATTTGTAGTTAATTTATTTAATTAATGTAATGATAGTGTAGTGTTAGGTTTAATTGTAACTTAGGTTAGGATTTATTTTACAGGTAATTTTGTATTTCTTTTAGCTAGGTAGTTATTAAATAGTTAATAACTGTTTAATAACTATTCTAACTAGCTAAAATAAATACAAAGTTACCTGTAAAAAAAAAATATCCTAAAATAGCTACAATGTAATTATTAATTACATTGTAGCTATCTTAGGGTTTATTTTACAGGTAAGTATTTAGTTTTAAATAGGAATAATTTATTTAAGTATAGTGTAGTGTTAGGTGTAATTGTAACTTAGGTTAGTTTTTATTTTACAGGTAAATTTCTCTTTATTTTAGCTAGGTAGCTATTAAATAGTTAATAACTATTTAATAGCTATTGTACCTAGTTAAAATAAATTGAAAGTTACCTATAAAATAAAAATAAATCCTAAGATAGCTACAATATAATTATTATTTATATTGTAGCTATATTAGGGTTTATTTTAAAGGTAAGTATTTAGTTTTAAATAGGATTAATTTAGTTAATAATAGAAATATTATTTAGATTTATTTAATTAATATTTAAGTTAGGGGGGTGTTAGGGATAGTGTTAGACTTAGGTTTAGGGTTAATAAATTTATTACAGTGGCGGCGGTGTAGGGGGGCAGGATAGGGGTTAATAAATGTATTATAGGTGGCGACGGTATAGGGGGGGCAGATTAGGGGTTAATAAGTTTAATATAGCTTGCGGCGGGGTCCGGGAGCGGCGGTTTAGGGGTTAATACATTTATTATAGTTGCGGCGGGGTCAGGGAGTGGCAGTTTAGGGGTTAATATGTATAGAGTAGCTTGCGGTGGGCTCCGGGAGCGGCGGTTTAGGGGGCAATAACTTTATTTAGTTGCGGCGGTGTAGGGGGGACAGATTAGGGGTGTTTAGACTCGGGGTACATGTTAGGGTATTAGGTGCAGACATCTCCCATAGAAATCAATGGGATGTCTGGCAGCAGCGAACTTGTACTTTCGCTATGGTCAGACTCCCATTGATTCCTATGGGATCCGCCGCCTCCAGGGTGGCGGATTGAATACCAGGTACGCTGGGCCGGAAAAGTGCAGAGCGTACCTGCTAGTTTTTTTATAACTAGCAAAAGTAGTCAGATTGTGCCGCACTTGTGTGCAGAACATCTGGAGTGACGTAAGAATCGATCTGTGTCGGACTGAGTCAGGCGGATCGAAGCTTACATCACAAAGTTCTACTTTTGCCGGTCTCTAGCCTTTGATAACTAAGGTGAATCAGCCTCGCCACAAATACGCTGCAGAATTCCAGCGTATTTGAGGTTGACGGCTTGATAACTACCCCCCATTGTGCATGAGGGGGTTGGCATATAAAAAACAAATGCAGCAAACAAGGTTTTAACAATTTAACTGATGACACTTGGTCATCATCCACACAATGCCATCATCCTAGGGGAGGCTGCTTATGGAAATTATTGCGGCCCCCCTGTGGCCTTAGGCAGCTTACGAGGGGGAGTTGGGTTAACCATCAGTTAGGGGATTTCAGAAAGTGCATATAAAACCCCTTGGTCTCAGATCCCTTAACTCCTGCAAACCCCCAGACACACTGTTGGAAAGGTAATCACCTGCTCTTTACAATGGTGTATATATAGATATATTAGGGCTGGGGCATAAAATGTATAAACCATTTATTTAAAAGTACATTAAATAAAATTATATTTTGTATGTGCATTTATGTAAGCAGAAGCTCATGGGAGACCCTATGTGCAAATCAATTTTATCTAAATATACCAAAAGGTCCTAATTTATATGAGGATAAAACCTTCTTATTTTCACTACAGAATTTAGAAGAAAATTAGGGGATCTGTAGGCACCTATAATAGGCCACCATAAAGGCTTAAAGACCCCAGAGACCCCTTCTTATAAAGCCCAAAAGCCCCTATTTACAGTAAAGCTCCTATATACAGTATATGTTTTAATCACTAGGTGATCACTGTAGTATTGGTAATACCAGTTTTATCACCTGCAGCTCCAAGTTATAAAACTATACCCAAAGGATCTAATTTATATGAGTATAAACCTTTCTTTCTTTTAACTATAGAGTAAAAAGCACACACAATAGTGTTTGCAACCTTATATATTACAACTTTAAAACAAATATACATTTTGTTCTCACATTTTATTGTAGTGTTCCCACATGTCTTGATACAGTAAACGTTCAGTAACCGGAACTCAAGTAACTGGCACTTTCAAGCAACCGGGGGGGGGGGTGAGCGGAGCCGGCAGCTGAAGGAGCAGGACGTGTTCGTCTTGAGCTCCCAAAAACTTGATCAAATTAGCCAAGAATATGTACAGCTTACACAGATTGTGTTGCTTGTTCCTCCTAGTCTAATCCCTAAGCAGAGGGGTGAGAGTTTTGGGGACGAAAAATAGAAGAAATAGTTGACTATTATGCAGATGACTGGTGTGTTTGCTCGATAGTGGAATTTGGCGATCCGCCATTTTGGCATGTGAATACATACCACGACTTCTATAAGTGAAAGATAATATACATGTTCAGCTGATGTTCACTGAGAACATTATGGCGTCTATCGTTATCTATCATCCCACCCTGGTTTGCTGAAGCTAAAGGCTTGAAATTGCTATTTCTCTCTCTCAGCTGGCAGAAAAATACAGCTTCGGAAGCCATGATGTCTTCACCTTCAGAGGGACTGACCGCTGTTGTGCTGAGTCCTTTACTTCATATGCTTGACACACTACAATGTAGTCTCATTGGGGAGCTGAAAGAGGCTTTTATTCTGCCCCAAAGTAAGGTAGAGGAGCATGGGACTACGGATGATAACAACCACAGTTCAGCTGATGCGGTGCAGCGCCCGAGAGGAATTATCTTCACCGTAGCAGACAGTGCTACCGAGGTGTTGCATGGGTCGAGAGCTGACAGGTTGGCCGGGGTGTTACCCCTGTGGGGGGACTCTACCTTCGTGACAAAGAGTAGTTACGGTCTGGAGAGCCCAGACCCATACCACAATGGAACCGCTTCTATTCAAGACAAGAGGAGACAACTGCAGCAGGGGGGAGTTCTGGCCAGCTTTACCTGGGAACCATGTAATGTTATTGCAGAGATCTCTACACTATCTCACAACGCTCCTCCACAGTTCCCTGACAAGAAAGGAATTGGCTGAGTTGCGGTCACTAACGGCTAGATTTAGAGTTTTCTCGGTAAGGACCTGCGTAGCTAACGCTGGCTTTTTTTCTTTAAAATAACTCTGGTATTGAGAGTCCACAGAATGGCTGCGTTAGGCTCCAAAAAAGGAGCGTAGAGCATATTTAACGCCACTGCATTGAATCAGCTGATTGAATCAGCCAATCAGATTGAGCTCGCATTCTATTGGCTGATCGGAACAGCCAATAGAATGCGAGCTCACTCTGATTGGCTGATTGGATCAGCTGATTCAATGCAGTGGCGTTAAATATGCAGATGGAATCAGCCAATCAGAATATTCCTACCTTAATTCCGATTGGCTGATAGAATCCTATCAGCCAATCGGAATTCGAGGGACGCCATTTAAAGGAACCGTCATTCGTCGTTCAGTCGTCGGCCAGGATGAATGTTCCGCGTCGGAGGTCTTCAGGATGCTGCCGCTCCAGTCCGGATGGATGACGATAGAAGATGCCTCTTGGATGAAGACTTCAATCGGATGGAAGACCTCTTCTGCCCCGCTTGGATGAAGACTTCTACCGGATGGAGGACCTCTTCTTGCTCCGCTTGGATGAAGAATTTGGCTCGGCTGGGTGAAGACGACTCAAGGTAGGGAGATCTTCAGGGGCTTAATGTTAGGTTTATTTAAGGGGGGTTTGGGTTAGATTAGGGGTATGTGGGTGGTGGGTTGTAATGTTGGGGGGGGTATTGTATGTTTTTTTTTACAGGCAAAAGAGCTGAACTTCTTGGGGCATGCCCCGCAAAGGGCCCTGTTCAGGGCTGGTAAGGTAAAAGAGCTTTGAACTTTAGTAATTTAGAATAGGGTAGGGCATTTTTTTTATTTTGGGGGGCTTTGTTATTTTATTAGGGGGCTTAGAGTAGGTGTAATTAGTTTAAAATTGTTGTAATATATTTCTAATGTTTGTAAATATTTTTTTATTTTTTGTAACTTAGTTCTTTTTTATTTTTTGTACTTTAGTTAGTTTAATTCATTGTATTTATTTGTAGGAATTGTATTTAATTTATTTATTGATAGTGTAGTGTTAGATTTAATTGTAGATAATTATAGGTATTTTATTTAATTAATTTATTGATAGTGTAGTGTTAGGTTTAATTGTAACTTAGGTTAGGATTTATTTTACAGGTAAATTTTAAATTATTTTAACTATTTTAGCTATTAAATAGTTCTTAACTATTTAATAGCTATTGTACCTGGTTAAAATAATTACAAAGTTACCTGTAAAATAAATATTAATCCTAAAATAGCTATAATATAAATATAATTTATATTGTAGCTATATTAGGGTTTATTTTACAGGTAAGTATTTAGCTTTAAATAGGAATCATTTATTTAATAAGAGTTAATTTATTTCGTTAGATTAAAATTATATTTAACTTAGGGGGGTGTTAGTGTTAGGGTTAGACTTAGCTTTAGGGGTTAATACATTTATTAGAATAGCGGTGAGCTCCAGTCGGCAGATTAGGGGTTAATAATTGAAGTTAGGTGTCGGCGATGTTAGGGAGGGCAGATTAGGGGTTAATACTATTTATTATAGGGTTAGTGAGGCGGATTAGGGGTTAATAACTTTATTATAGTAGCGCTCAGGTCCGCTCGGCAGATTAGGGGTTAATTATTGTAGGTAGCTGGCTGCGACGTTGTGGGGGGCAGGTTAGGGGTTAATAAATATAATATAGGGGTCGGCGGTGTTAGGGGCAGCAGATTAGGGGTACATAAGGATAACGTAGGTGGCGGTCGGCAGATTAGGGGTTAAAAAAATTAAATCGAGTGGCGGCGATGTGGGGGGGCCTCGGTTTAGGGGTACATAGGTAGTTTATGGGTGTTAGTGTACTTTAGAGTACAGTAGTTAAGAGCTGTATGAACCGGCGTTAGCCCAGAAAGCTCTTAACTACTGACTTTTTTCTGCGGCTGGAGTTTTTTCGTTAGATTTCTAACGCTCACTTCAGACACGACTCTAAATACCGGAGTTAGAAAGATCCCATTGAAAAGATAGGATACGCAATTGACGTAAGGGGATCTGCGGTATGGAAAAGTCGCGGCTGGAAAGTGAGCGTTAGACCCTTTTTTTAATGACTCCAAATACCGGCGGTAGCCTAAAACCAGCGTTAGGAGCCTCTAACGCTGGTTTTCACGGCTACCGCCAAACTCCAAATCTAGGCCATAGTGACTGCGGCTCTCCTAAGCTACTATACACAGCTTTTGACTCACTTAGGAGTGGGATAGACTCAAAGTCATCTCATAAGCCTGCTTTCATTAGTTTCCAAAAGACCAGGACTTTTTTCCTCTGGCTAAAGTTGTACAGATAAGTACTTCGCGTTTGTTTCTAGGTTCCAATTGTTTTTAAATAAATATGTCAGGACTGCCTTAGAATATTGTAAAAGTGCATTCAATGTGGGGCATTTAACAATTTTTTCTTTTGTTCTCCCTCCCTATAACAAGTTGTGATATTTATCTTTATAATCTTTATAAACAGGGACCTATCTAGATATGCCTATACTAATGTATACTAATGTATACTATGCTGCTGCGCTTACACAAGAATAAAGACATTTCAGGGTAGATAAAGAAAGAATATTGTAACAATTTGCAAGGGGTATATTTGTTGAAACCTATATAGTTATTGAGTCTGTTTGACATGAAATCTTGGTTCGTGTGTGTACGTGTGTGTGTGTACGTGTGTACGTGTGTATACCTATGTATGTATGTGAGGTACAAGTAGGGAAGTAGCGCTCTGAGAAAAAGGATATTTGCTCTAAAAATGCTGTGAGCAATAGAGTAAAGCAAAAATAATGTTCCAGGCAGCAATATATATAAAAAACGAACTTTTATTCCACAAAATTAAAAAGGACAAAACCAAAACCTGTGCAGGAGTCAAGGATAAAGAGGACAAATTAACAACATTTTCATCACTCAAGCATATTTCTTTGTTCCCTTCTGTGATCTGGTTTTGTAAGTTATCTGATTTTTCTAAGAATCCCTTGGTTCTTCTGCGACCTCCACGGCATCCTCTGTGCGTTTTTTTCTTACTTCTTGTGTGGCCAGTTCCTGCCCGTTTTTTGACTGTGGAGTAGAGTTGTCGCTACAGTATAGACCATCATTTGCCTAAAAACTGCTGCAGTTTCTTCTCTCTCATTACTGTCACCATCTGATGAATCACATTCATATTCAGTATCTGAAAATGTTACACTCTTTCCCTTTTTATTTCCTTTCCAATTACTTTGTTTGTTTTTGTTCTTTGTATTTCTTTTATATCCTTTTTAAGAGGTGTCTTCCTGTGTCCATCTATAAACTTGGTTAGAGTCATAGTCCCTTTTGTCTCTTGTCATCTTTCTGGACTTGAATTGCCATAATTCTCTTTTAAATGTATTCATCTTTATTTCAAACTGCTTGTCATATTTTTTAAAGTCAGGGTCATCTTGGTATTTTTTAAGTAACATCTGGGTATCTTTGATCTTCATCATAGGCGGATGGGCTGATCCCCAGGTAAGCAGTGAACAAGTGCACCTGGTGCACGAAACATGTCTGCATGGGGATCAGCTCACTTGCCTGATTGTTAGAGTCACTGCTGGCTTATTACAGGACATCCTGCTTTTGTCCTTTTTAATTTTGTGGAATAAAAGTTCATTTTTTATATATATTGCTGCCTGGAACATTATTTTTGCTTTACTCTGTTGCTCACAGCATTTTTAGAGCAACTATCCTTTTTCTCAGAGCGCTACTTCACTACTTGTACCTTGTATCTGTTTGGGGCGTGTGTGGCAGACACGCCTGAAGTTGCAGCCTATTGATTGGATGCCTACAGGGGGTGTGTCCCCCGCCCACTCTCCATTGTGCCGGGCTTCTGTTACAACACTACAGTACGGGAGGAGCACAGAAAATACAGTGATCTGTTTCTACATTATGTATGTATGTGTGTAGGTGTATATGCATATATATATATATATATATATATATATATATATATCTCCAGCAATGCTAGACCTCACTAAGTCGAAGGTGAGAACTTTGTCACCTGTCGCGGGGTATAGGGCCCATACCCTTGTGACAATACCATAATACACTGGACAGCCTCACCTATATATTATCTTTTATAAAATTTGCTGGGAACTTTTTATTTATGTCTTGAAGACACTATATTTGATGTTTATCATTATCCGGACACAATTTGTTCATACCTTTATAGCTAAGGATCTATTTAATTCTGTTATGTACCTATTGCAGCAGCCCCACATTACAGATATGCTCCAGGATATTTTACTTTAATTTTAAATGCCATATATCCTCTTAATCCCTACTAGTACCAACAATACATATATTATTTTCCACTGAGCAAACAACCCTTGACTAAAGATAATTGCATGACAGTCAATGTTCCAATATTAGTCCCTATCCATTTCCACATAAGAGTCCTAACCTCTAAATACTAGCTCCACCCTCCCCTCCATAAATGTCTTACTCTGTAGACACGAGAGGGTGCATTCTTTGGCCTATTTCCCCCAATAACCCGATCCTGTAAACTTCTGCCGGTTCTGCCCTCCCACTCACTCCCTTGCTCTACCCTTTTCCATCTCTCTTTTCCCCCCAAAATCCGAGGGACCATTCAGGGATTACCTGTAAGTTCATATATATCGCCAGACTTTACCCTCATCCCCTCCCTTCACTTCCCCTTTTTCCTTTTCTCTACACCAGTGAGCTTACCACATAAGTAAAGGAAAATAAATCCTATAGAATCCTTACTTTTGTTTCCATGTATGTCTATAATTCTCAATGCCCATTATTACCCTGTATTAATGGTGATGCGGTAGATCTCCATGTACAAAAAAGCAGCGGAGACACTCTTAATGACTAAATTATTTTATATAACAATAATACACCTCAATGTTCAACAAGTCTCGATTGGTTAGGCCACGACTAGCCACACCATTATTCACGATACAAATAGTTAGTCATGGTCTATCTTGAGAGTATGATGGTACTGTGACATACTATATATCTGTTTCAAAATTCCCTCATTATCTTCTCAATTTTGATACTACTATCCCCAACTACCTGCACTGTCGTTATTTATGGCTCAAGAGTGGCCGTTGATTAAAACGGGGAATAGACAAATATATAGAAATAAAAGGAAAGAGGTTACAAACTAAATATATAAGTTAATACTTTACATATAGCCATACTTATATATCAGAATCATGCTTTATTTCTATGCTATAAAGTACTAATTGTATATTGCAGATATGTTTTCATTGTTGTATTGTCTAAGTTCAAAATACTGTTATGACTATACTGTAAAATTGTTTGTGCTGATATTTTATATAACCTCAATAAAAAAAAAAATCAACACTAACTTTGCTCTTTCTCTATAGTGGGCTTTTGAAGGGGAAAGCAAGTCCTTTTCATGCCACCAGACCAGTCTGGCAGGTCTGAGAATTAGACATCACGCTGCCACTGGGTGCCCGGACTGAACGGAGGCGGCATTAATATTAATTAATAATTTGCTTTTATTTACTGTATTTAAATATTAATATCAAGTAATTACTGTGTTTATAGTATGGGTTATAGAACAAATTAGGCTATTATTTTTAATAGTAACTCTCAAGCAACCAGAAATTACACTTATACAGAATCTACCAATCCCCATTGGTGCTGGTTAAATGGGAGTTTACTGTATTTACATTAAATAGTGCTACAGTGTGACTCTGCTGGGTCTGCGTAAAAAAACAATATAAAATATGTGTGGGTTCCTCACAGACAAAATGGCATAAATGTGAACAGCATCTAAAAGCTCCAAAACAGCTCAGCACATGGGTGGAAATGGCTCAGCAGTTAGGGGGTTAAGTTATTCCAAACATTCAAAATTGACTGGTGTGTTAATTTATTAAAATACTACACAAACATCTTGTAACTTTATTACACTGCGTTTCATGCGCTTTGAGTCCCCTTAAAGGGGTATGAAACCCAAAAATGTTCTTTTGTGATTTGGACAGAGCAGACATTTTAAAAAAAGTTTCCAATTTACTTCTATTCTTAAAATTGCTTTGTCCCCATGATATTTTTAGTGAAGAAATACCTAGGTAGGCATCTGGATCACTATATGTCAGGAAATAGTGCTGCCCTCTAATGCTCTTGCAAATGGATAACATAGTTGCAAAACTGCTGCCATATAGTGCTCCCGAAATGGGCCAGCTCCTAATCTTAAGTCCCTGCTTTTCAACAAAAGATACCAAGAGAACGAAGATTGATAATAGAAGTGTATTAAAAAGTTGTTTAAAACTGCATACACATTCTGAATCATGAAAGAACAATTTTGTGCTTCATATCCCTTTAAAGAAAAATAATACAACTGCAAATCATACATTGCCTCTTCTTGAATAAATACTATCAAATAGTCTAATTCATTTATGAATGAAGTGCATTGTTATAAAACTTTCTATTAAATATATGCTTAACACCCCTTTTGTACTAGCCACATATCCAAAACATTGCAACTCTTCTATTTGTAAATGTGTCTCAGAAAATAAAAATAGATGTAGAACATTCCAAAATGAATTCGAAAATATACCAGTAATACTATGGGGTCGATTTAACAAAGGCCGAATGGCTCTGAATGTAACTGTTTCTGCACGAGCCTTCAGGCTCGCGAGAAACAGGAGTTAAGAAGCAGCGGACTTAAAGGGCCACTAAACCCAAAATCTTTCTTTCATGATTCAGATAGAGAATAGAAATTTAAACAACATTACAATTTACTTCCATTATTTATTTTGCTTCATTTTTTAAATATCCTTAGTTGAAGAAAAAGCAATGCACATGGTGAGCCAATCACACGAATCTTCTATGTGCAGCAACCAATCAGCAGCTAGTGAGCATATCTAGATATGCTTTTCATCAAAGAATATCAAGAGAATAAAACAAATTAGATAATATAAGTAAATTAGAAGGATGTTTAAAATTGCATTCTCTTTCTAAATCATAAAAGAAAAAATGTGGGTGGCATGTCCCTTTAAGACCACTGATCCTTAACTCATGCGCCTCCTCTGCTAGCAGCCTGCAGGGGGCGACATTGCACAAGCAGTTCACCAGAACTGGTTGTTTATCGATGTGCGGCGGACATGATCTGCTACAGCAGATCATGTCCGCTCGCACTTTGTTAAATCGATCCCTATATGTTATATAATAATAGATCATTTTTTAGTTTATATTTTCACCATATGTTATATAATATAATATAAGTTCATGAAACTCATTGTAGCAAAAATATTTACCCTGCATACCTTTTATAGGGTCACTGCAATGGCCAATATTAAAAAAAAGACTAATTAATAGAGCACACAAAGGTTAATATATTATTAAATGTTATGTCATTCAGCAATACTGTTTATAAAATAAAATAGTTGTTACCTGAGACAGTTTACAATTAATAGTATACAGTAATACAGTGTGTGCGTAAACCCTAAAGTATTTATTACATTTATACCTTTTGATAAGCAATTGGATTCCAGGCTGATCAGTACAAATTTGTGTATCAATAGTAATATAAATGCATCATGACTTTATAATAAAATGTACTATATCAATCTATTAACAATTTAGGAATTAGATTAATGTTTAATTATTACAAAAGATATTATCAATGTTATTTTGTGATGAGTACCAAAAATGTTACTTTAATAGTCTTAAAATAGTATTTATCAAATCTGCATATAAGTGTTACATCTCACTCCAGCAGAATAAGAACATAAACCATTTGTAATATCTAATATCTTTTTAAATAAATACACATATTTTAATTATTTCCAATTTCCTGCTCAATATTTTAATCATCAACCATCACATTTTTTTTATCTTAGAAAAATGTTTGAACTTTAAAATCCCATAGAAAAGAAATACATTTCTCCTACTAAAGCACAGCTGGTGTACACTGTACAGCGAGAACAAGGAAGAAGGAATGTGTGTTAAAACAACTCCATTGTCTTCGTGTACAGATTAAACTGGAGCCTTGAAACCTGCTTTCAAGGACAATTGCCAGTCCTTTGACCCGCACCTGCAGGTAACCTTGGAATAAGAGTTGCGTTTGGATACTAATCCTCAGCTAAAAAATCTAAAAGTGGAACAGATTGACTTGTCCCCCAAAACATAAAAGACTTATTAGTAGAATGAACCTAAGCTAGATAAAATTAGTCCAAAACAACAATGTTTATAATAACTCTGATCACGTTAACATTGTCTTTTCTGGCTATTAACTCAACTTTCCCAAACATTGTTTCAATCCAATAATATCCCATGAATGGGTAGCTTTGTTTTTTTGGTTGTATGTCTTAATTTTCTGCTTAACCCAACATATGACTGGATGAAATCCTGGTACTTAGGAATCTTCATGCTTATTAGCTGTAATCTGACATGATACAGATTAGTTGGAGTTCTTAATTGGATCTTCTTCTTAAGACTGGACTTCTATAGTGTTGTGGTCATCTTTCCATCTTTTTTCTTTTTAATTAAAAACGCTACTTCACGCTACTCTTAAACTCATTTTACTTTGCTGATCCTCAGCCCTTTGCAGCACGCTAATTATTTTTCCATGTTATCCCCTATTTTCCCACTAAAATAATCAGGCGTCTGTAAATAAATGTAGAATTGACCCATATGGATGCAGAAGTGTACTTACGACAAGCATTAAGTTATTTTACAATGATTTTCTGTTTTTGTTTTCAATATAGTTATGTAGAGATCCCAGTTGGTTACAGCAGACAACATCTTTAGACCAGTTTTTTCACTATTAGACTGAAGTATAGGGCAGGATAAAAAGAAAAATCCTAGCTAAAATGTCATAAAGGACACATCTTTTACATTTTTTAGAAGAATCCTTTAGAGGGCAGAGTTTTGCGTAGTCAGACTCTATAATGGTAAAAGAATTCAGTGAAATGATGTTGTAATGTATAGTAAAACAGACAGACAAACACAAGGCTGCACAAACTACAGCTAATGGGACCAATTTATTAAGCATTGTTTCGTGCTCGCTTGAAACGGAAGTTAAGAAGCACCGGTCACCTTTTAGGTGGCGGATTTAAATCATCCTGATCCGATCAGGATGATTGACAGCCTCTGCTAGCGGCCGATGGCCACCAGTGAGCAGGGGGCGGCATTGCACATGCATTTCACCAGAAATGTTTGTGTAATGGTAAATGCAGACAGCGTATGCTGTCTGCATTTAGTGAGGTCGAGCTGACATGTCCATAAATAAATCTACTCTAATGTGTTTTTTATGATCCTCAACACCACTGAGCAAAAAGAAGACATTGGGGCATATGTATCAAGCTCCGTATGGATAAATAGGGGCCCTTGTCATTAGATAATTAATTAGATGTATTTGTACCAAATGTTAAAGATTGAATTGTATGTTAGACATCTGCATAAGTTTTGCAAAAAAAATCAAATAAGAAACAAAAAAAAAAAAAAACTCTTTTCCACCTTTAGAGTAATAGTTTTATTTGTTAATCAACTTTATTTATTGCATGCATTTTGTTTGTTCGTTTTTTTATTAAAGGGACAGTCTAGTCAAAATTAAACTTTCATGATTCAGATACAGCAGCAATTTTAAGCAACTTTCTAATTTACTCCTATGATCAATTTTTCTTCATTCTCTTGGTAACTTTATTAGAATGTAAGCTTAGGAGCCGGACCATTTTTGGTTCAGCACCTGGATAGCACTTTCTTATTGGTGTCTAAATGTAGCCACTAATCAGCAAGTGTTACCCAGGTGTTGAACCAAACATGGTCCGGCTCCTAAGCTTACATTTTAATAAAGATACCAAAAGAAGGAAGAAAAATTGATAATAGGAGTAAATTGGAAAGTTGCTTAAAATTGCCTGCTCTGTCTGAATCATGAAAGTTTAATTTTCACTAGACTATCTCTTTAATAAAAAAAATTAGCAAACTAAATGCATGCTATAAATTAAGTTGATTAACAATTAAACTATTACTCTAAAGGTGGAAAAGTGTTTTTTGTTTTTTTTTGTTTGTTTTTTGCAGATGGAAAAAGCTTCAAAAATTCAAAGTAACCCTATTCTGGGCATACCAAGATCACTTTTGAGGAGCGTAAATTTAAACTTTCAAAGCCTTTCCTTCCTTTAGAATTATGATTTTAGTTGCACAAACAAATCCGCTTATTTTTTTCTCATATGCATTCGGTCATTACATTTCCTGTTAGTTTATTGTATGTGGATGAATGCCACAGATGTTTGGAAAAATTGGCATTTTTTTACATTTGAAAACCAATAGACTTGTCTATATGTTATATATTGACTTGGCAGTGTGCCATGAAGGAGTCACTAAACATTTGTAGATGAGAACCATAAGACATAGATCTATTTAGGATAACAAGTTTTTGTTACTCAAACAGCAAGCTAAAGGATTGAGATTTTTGGCTGGATATTCTAATTATGTAATGACACCTAACAGAGGGTATTTTAAATGTATTTTCCTGGGCTGAAAATAAAATAATTGCTTAAAAGGACAATCAAGTCAAAATAAACTTTTATGATTCAGATAGAACTGCAGGTTTAAAGGGACACTCAATCAAAATTAAACTTCATTATTCAGATAGAGCAGCAATTTTCAACAACTTTCTAATTTACTTCCATTAACAAAATGTGCACAGTCTCCTACTGAGCATGTGCAAGAATAAGCGTGTATGCATTTGTGAATGGCTGATTGCTGTCACATGGTACGTGTATGCATTTGTGATTGGCTGATGGCTGTCACATGGTACAGGGGGAGTGGAAAGAGACATAACTTTTAAAATTGTCAGAAAAAAAATCTACTACTCATTTGAAGTTCAGACTAAGTGCTATTGCATTGTCTTGTTATCTTGCATTTGTTGATTATGCAAATCTACAATGTTGACTGGTCCAATTTCAATTTACTTCCATTATAAAATTTTGCACAGTCTTGTTATATTCACACTTTCTTGGGAACAAGATCCTACTGAGCATGTGCAAAAGCTCACAGGGTATACGTATACTAGTCTGTGATTGTCTGATGTCTGTCACATGATACAGGGGGCCAGAAAATGGGAGAAAAAATACATTTGTCAGAAAAAAATCTACTGATTATTTGAAATTCTAAGTAAATGTTATTGCATTGTCTTTTTATTATGTACTTATTATTTATGTCATTCTACTGCATTGCATGGTGTGCTGCTGTGGGAATTGTTCTTATTGGCCAGGGAGCATGTGTAGTATACACCAGTTCACTTATTGTTAGTTTTAATCAAAATAAACAGCTTTAAAGGGAAAAGCAAACAAATAAAATGCTTCCTGCAAAAGAGGTTAAACACATAGATAAGACACAGGAAATTGCTTCTGACCCAGAGCTTAACATGGCTGATGATTGGTGGCTACCCACATATTGGCTTGCCGTATGTGTGCAAATACAGACAAGTACTTCATTGTTATCCTGGAGCTGACTCTAACTATGTGTTTAAACTATTTGCTGTTATATGAGTTGACCACAATCTTGCACTTCTTCTGGTGGAGAATGATTTGTAAATTTCTGCTGTTAATGTCAGCAAGCTTTTCTAGTGATCACAATCAGATGTGTAGCAAGGTCATTAGGCTCCCAGGGAATGACCTTAATCATGCCTCCCATAGCTCCATAATACCCTTGACTAATTGCAGATCACTTGACTTGGAAACTGTTTTCAATAATAACAAATAGTAGAGGTAGAACTAGAGCATAAAATCCCACAGTTAGTAAAAGGACAAATGACTATGGTATAATTATTTTAATATATAGTCTCCAAAATAACCTTTTTGTAACCATCAATGCCAGAACATTGTTTTTTTTGTTTGTTTTTTTAACCACCAATGACAACATATTGCCTTTTTGTTCTAATCACAAGCATCTAACATTTCAGGCTCTCCCCCTTCTCAAGTGTAGAGGAGTTAAATCTTCCCAGTGAGATAGAATTGAGATAATTGACAAAGTCTGGGATGATTGACACCGCAGCACAAACAGTTGTGATGCCTGCAGACAGGTTCACGGGAGCAAATTGGATAACTAGTGCCCTATGTATTATACTGTTAAAGGGACAGTCTAGTCCAAAATAAACTTTCATGATTCAGATAGAGAATGTGATTTTAAACAATTTTCCAATTTACTGTTATCACCAATTTTGCTTTGTTCTCTTGGTATTCTTAGTTGAAAGCTAAGCCTAGGAGGTTCATAAGCTAATTTCTAATCCCTTGAAGGCCGTCTCTTCTCTCAGGGCATTTTGACAGTTTTTCACCACTAGAGGGTGTTAGTTCATGTATGTAATGGAGTTCCTATGAGCCAGCACTGATTGGCTAAAATGCTTGTCTGTCAAAATAAATAAGGGGGCAGTTTGCAGAGGCTTAGATACAAGATAATCACAGAGGTAAAAAGTGTATTTATATAACTGTGTTGGTTATGCAAAACTAGGGAATGGGTAATAAAGGGATTATCTATCTTTTAAAACAATTCAGGTGTAGACTGTCCCTTTAAATAATATAATATGTATTTAAAGGTACAGTCTAGTCCAAAAAAAACTTTAATTATTCAGATAGGGCATGTAATTTAAAAAATTTTTAAATTTACATCTATCACCAATTTTGCTTTGTTCTCTTGGTATTCTTAGTTGAAAGCTAAACCTAGAAGGTTCACATGCGATATGTTAATTTTTTTAAGCCCTTGAAGGCCGCCTCTCATCTCAGGGCATTTTGACAGTTTTTCACCACTAGAGGGTGTTAGTTCATCTGTTTCTTATAGATAACACTGTGCTCACACGTGGAGTTTTTAGGAGCCAGCACTGATTGGCTAAAATGCAAGTCTGTCAAAAGCACTGAAATAAGCGGCAGTCTGCAGAGGCTTAGATACAAGGTAATCCCAGAGGTAGAAAAGTGTATAAATATAACTGTGTTGGTAATAAAGGGATTATTTATCTTTTAAAACAATAAATATTCTGGTGTAGACTGTCCCTTTAAAGTCTTTTTATCATAAATAAATAAGTAAATAAATGTGTTTTTAACTTTAGGTTTTCTTTTCTATTTAGGAAGAGGATTTCATGTACAAGATATTAATATCCTACAAAAGTAGCTGCAGCTATTTCATTTCACAGAAATTCCCTTTTTCAGCTTTGCACTTTTTTTAACTGATGACTTTTTTTAATATTCTGTTTTTATAGCCGCTATAATTTCAGACTGTACTGAACTTGTTTTACGTCTAATATTGTGATCCTGCAGTAACAAACATGTTCTATATTAATAACACGCTGGTAGCAGTGTAGCCTCAAAATTATAAGTAAAAAACATTCAGTACAGTGTGAACTTATAGCAGCTATAAAAATAGAATATTAAAAAAGCTGTCAATTACAAAAAAGTACGATTTACATTTAGTGAACACACAGTTTATCTTGTGTAAATATGACTTCATTCATGCCCTCTCCCCACTGCCAAGATCTAAGTTCACTGGTGGATTATTGTGGGCAGTTTTTTTTACTGAGACAGCAATCCCTTTTGCTTCCTATGAAAGTCACATCGCCAATCGCCAGGACAGAGAGAGTCAGACCACTTTTTTAAGATCATTATATGGCCTTTCTGACCTTTATATTTGGCAACTCAGCACTTTTCCACAAGATGTCACTCTAATAGCATAAAAAACTGAGTGCACATGCAGTGAAGGGGAGAGGAAAGTATTGCACCAAGGGTCGTGAGAAACCAATAAGGTTGCTTCTCAAGGACTTCTATGTAAGTCTATAGGAAATAATATTCAAGTGGAATATTCAAATATTACTTTACTATGATATTCAAAGATTTTTTTCTATAGAAACATTTGAATGGCAGAATGAACCTAAAAGGGAATATTTTTTCTACTTTTCAGAACACAGGCCGAGCTGTGCAGTGCTTCCCGTAGGAGTCTCGTATATTGAGTAATTATCAGGACAGGAATTAGAGTATGTCAACCTTTTTGTAGGACTTTAAAAAAGGTTGTTGCAACTGGGATTTTCAAAAATATCTCAAAAAGATCCTTGATTTTTTTTTGAGTTGTATATTGCACTAAGAGGTGTAATCTATATTTCTACAAAGGAGAGACACATAAAATTGTGCTCAATAAAATAGATGGTTTAAAGTGTTTACAAAGTACAACGTAAAAATCGTAATGAAAGTATATACACAGGACAATGTAAATCTCAGTTACACAGTAAAACTTGTACTTAAAGTATGCTGGGAAAAATGTTATACTTAAAGGGACATGAAACCCCCCAAAATTATATCATTATTCAGATAGAGAATACAATTTAAAAAAAGTTTCCAGTTAAATTCTATTATCAAATTTGCTTTGTTCTTATGCTATTCTTTATTGAAGAGATACCCAGGTAGGTAGCGTACAAATGCCTGAAGTAGGGATGGGTGAATGTTTTTAAACATTCAAAACATGAAACAAATTTTAACACATTTGTTCTTTCGTTTCGAATTTTGATTGTTTTTACAACATTCTAACATTTGTATAATGTAATAGTATTTAATGCGCTCTTTAAATGTAATATTCAAATTATGCAATATTTGAAATAGAAACATTTAAATTGATATATTTGTATTTATTATGTATCAATTTACTAAATTCCCTACCACATGAACTATCGAACTTCTGAATAGGATTTGTTAAATCGAATGTTACATCCGAAATTTCTAATGTGAACATTCAATCTAATTATGAACTTTCAAAAACTAAAGTAACATTCGAAAAACTGGAAATAACATTCAATTACTGAATTTTAATGGATTTTCATTCTTATCAACATTCTATTTTTCAAAACGAATTACACAGCACATTCGCCCATCCCCAGCCTGAAGCCCTACATGACAGGAAATAGTGCTGCTATATATATATAATATATAACATTGTTTCAAAACTGCTGCCACGTGCATAATCCTGAAATTATCTTTCTGCTTTTCAGCAAAGGATAACAAGAAAACAAAGAAAAATTGCTAATAGAAGAAAATCTGAAAGTTGTTTACAGTTGTGTGCTCTATCTGAATCATGAAATAAAATTTTGGGGTTTTATGTCCCTTTAATGCACACACTAAAAAAAACGTATTTAATATTATGCAATGGGAAAATTTACTAAAACAGACAAAATTCAAATACTTTATTTTTCTATTGTAAAATGAATCTTGCAGCCTTGGCAAGTGGGCTGAACAGGGGTGTTCATTTGGTGTGTATTTTCTCTCAGGCCTCATTGTATTCTCTAAGCATGTTACACCTGTAGTTCTCACTGTTTTATCCCTTGTGAAATTAAACCTGGGGAGTTTGCCTCAAAATACACAATGTTTGCCAACACAAGTGCAAAAAATGAAGCTATTCAAGACTGAAGTGCACTTTGAAAAGAATATATAGGTTTGTTTATTTGGAATATATGATCAATTTGGCACTGCTCAGCAATTTAGCTTATCAGTAAGGGGAAAATGTTACTAGTCAGTAAAGAATACATTGTTAGACTTTTTCCAGCAATGGTATCCATACCACCAATGCCATTCATATACAAACAGACACAAAGACAAACTTAATTGAGGCCTCAAACGAATTTTGAGAAATTATGTACAAATAATGGGACAGTTTCACATACCTTTCCCTTATCCAAAGTATCTTACAGCAAACAAGCCCTGGATATATCCCACAATTTTTAAGTACTTGGAGTTCAGAACTAGATATTGAAATCACACATTCAGAGTCTCTTAAAATATTTTGCAATGTAAATTCTTCCTCAATCTCATGTAGAATTTTAGAAATGAATCACAAAATATTACATAGATGGTATTTAACCCCAACCAGACTCAAAAAAATATATCCCACAGGAAAAGATATAGGCTGAAGACGTGAAAAGGAGATAGGAAACATGGCAGACATCTGGTGGAAATGCCAGAAGTTAAACCCATTTTGGCAAGCAATAGCAATAGAAACGACACACATTATAAATTACAGTCCCATTAGAACCAAACATTAGGTTATTTCATGGGTTTCCTCACTCTACCCAACCTGAGCATAAGAAATGACTCAATGTTTTATGTAATGCTGCAAAATACGCAATAGTCAAGAAATGGAAATGAAATGAGATACCTACTGTTGCTAATTGGAGGAATATCATTATATCAAGACCAGACGCAGCACAACGTACCAGAATATTATGTCTTATTGGGAATCTTATATTGCATCAAAATTTCAAAAACCCTAAAAAATAAAGAATTATATTATTATAGTGTAAGGGGACGATTTATCAAGCTCCGTATGAAGGCTCGCCAGAAACAGAAGTTATAAAGCAGAGGTCTAAAGACTCTGACGGTTTAGGGGTTAATAGCTTAATTTGTTTTTTGCGATGTGGGGGCTGACGGTTTAGGTTTTATAGGTTTAGTTAGTGGTGGTGATGCGGATGGCCAGAGGTTTAGGGGTTAATAAGTTTATTTAGTGGCGGCGGTGTTGGAGAGCGGCGGAATATGGGTTAATACATTTTATTTAGGTTGCGGCGGTGTCGGGGGCGGCAGATTAGGGGTGTTTAGACTCGAGTTTATGTTAGCGTGTTAGGTGTAAATGTAACATGGTAGATAAAAAGAAGAAGGCGCCACAATAGTGCAAAATCAGTGGTGTTAGATCATCGCACACACATACAAGTTGTACTTACTACATGCAAGGCACTTGAGAAGTGCCACAAAAGCACTCTGGACCCTTAATAGCTATCCAGATAGCTATCCTCTTGCATATATCGGGGTGAGGAGACTCCAATACCCGGATCGTGGTAACCAGTCAATATTATGTTTTGTACCATGGGGTATGCTTCATTCTCTGGCAGCATCGAACATAAGCTTTCAGTGATTTCAGATTCCCATTGATTTCTATGGCATCCGCGGCCTCAAGGGTGGCGGATTGAAAACCAGGTATGATGCATCAGAATAGCCACGAGCGTACCTGTTAACTATTTGATAAATGGGGAAAAGTGTCAAATAGAGCCGAATGTGTATTCGGAACATCTGTAATGACGTAAGCATCGTTCTGAGTCGCATTGAGATCGCGGGATCGTATGTTACGTCACAAATTTCAACATTTGCTGGTCTTGAGGCTTTGATAACTAGGTCGGATCAATCTCGCAACAATTACGATGCGGAATTCTGGCGTATTTGTGGTTGACAGCTTCATAGATAGGCCCCAATAGCTTCATGATATTATTATAAACTAAAGGTCTCTATTTTGGCTTAGATATATACTAAAGGAATTTGACAATCACAGTTGCATCTGCTTTATAACATATGTGTGAAAAGTGTTTTATTTTCAAACTGGGTCTTTGCTTATTATTTTTTGGTTTGTTGGATTTTTTTTATCCGTATGTTTTGTTCTTTGTCCTATGTGCGTTAATTAACTCACTCCACTTACGCATTGAAGAATACTTTTTGAACTGATGCCCAAAAACATAAGCAATAATACAGATATTTGTATTTTGATCCTGCAGAGAATGAAGATTAGGTGACACATATTACAAATGTAATCACATTTTCTAAAGCACACTATGAAATTCAGAAATGTTGGCTGTGATTATAAAAAAAAAAAAAAAAGCGTATTGCTTCACATTTAAGAAGGTTTTGTTCTGTTACAAAAGTACTTAAACAGACATTTATCATGTGTTTGTTGGTTGCCAGATAATAGACACCCAGCTTATTGAAAGAGACCCAATCATATCTCTCTGTAACAAGGGTACAGCTTCCCATAGTAACAGAAACTCGTAGAGTGTCTTCTCTCTATTATGTTTTACTTCAGCAAACGACTCAACAGGTGCCGCTTCAGATATAGTGCACTTGGCAGTTATGTGACCTAAATAATTGTTCCTAGGGTAGATTTAGTAAAAGGGCAATTCAAATTTGTTTCTAAGCAACACTTAGACAAATATAGACACACACCTCTGAGATACATGAATATCTCTATGCGATTGAGGCTAGTCTTTTTATGACAGTTGATGTTTCCAAATACAACTTGTCAAGACGGATAGATTATCTCTATATTATATTTCCTTTATAGAGAGGTAGTGGTGGCTCTGCTTATATTAAGGTTGCAGTTTGTATTTCAATTTTACATTAGTATTTCTCAAGTAAACAGAGATGCACAAATCTCCAAATCATGTCCCACGTTTTATATCCTGTCCCTTTTTTTCTGCATGTATTTATGGCTTTATGTTTATTACCTGTACCATTGGGAAGCTTAAGACATAAAGCTTATAAATGATTTGTGTCGTTAAAGGGACATGAAACCCAAAATCTTTCTTTCATGATTCAGAGAGACAATACAATTTTAAAAAACATTCCAATTTACTTCTATTATCTAATTGGCTTCATTCTTTAGATATCCTTTGTTGAAAAAATAGCAATGTACGTGGGTGAGCCAATCACACAAGGCATCTATGTGCAGCAACTAATCAGCAGCTACCAAGAGAATGAAGCAAATTAGACAATAGAAATAAATTGGAAATTTGCTTAAAATTACATGCTCTATCTAAATCATGAAAGAAAAAATTAGGGTTCATGTCCCTTTGAATTCAAATAAACTGAATAAAGTGTCACAATGCTTCTTGATGTGTTACACATGGACGTGACTATTGTAGCGCAGTAGTGGTGGTACACAAGGCAGCTTTACAGCATAGCATTTCACTACTATGATTTTAAACTGTAGAACTAAAATATGTAAATATTTATATTTTAATTAATTCATAGCAGGAGCTGGACTAGAACAAAAACTAGGGTGGGGCAAACACCCTGAAGAGCTTTATGTTCAGGGCCAGGACACAGGGAGACAATGGGTGGAGTTGTAAGAGTTACATTGGTTCAGTCATGTGTGTCCTTTGGTTGTGTAAATATATATATACTTTTGGATGCATATAGAAGATAATGATTTGTTATTTTGTTAGTGGCTTTGGCACTGGGAATTATTAAGGCCCCTCGTGACTGTATGCCCCTTAAATATGACAGCTGGAGGCATCAATATGTGTGTGTGTGTGTGTGTGTGTGTGTGTGTGTGTGTGTATATGTGTGTGTTTGTGTTTGTATGAGGGTGTGTGTGTGTGTGTGTGTGTGTGTGCAAGTGTATGTGTGTATTTGTGTGTGTACAAGTGGATTTGTGCAGGAAAAGAACCCAGGCATGTGTGTGTGTGTATGTGTTTGTATGAGGGTGTACGTGTGTGCAAGTGTATGTGTGTATGTTTTTGAATGAGAGTGTATGTGTGTGCAAGTGTATGTGTGTGCAAGTGTATGTGTGTGTGTATGTGTTTGTATGAGGGTGTATGTGTGTGCAAGTGTATGTGTGTGTGTATGTGTTTGTATGAGGGTGTATGTGTGTGCAAGTGTATGTGTGTGCAAGTGTATGTGTGTGCAAGTGTATGTGTGTGTGTATGTGTTTGTATGAGGGTGTACGTGTGTGCAAGTGTATGTGTGTATGTTTTTGTATGAGGGTGTACGTGTGTGCAAGTGTATGTGTGTGCAAGTGTATGTGTGTGTGTATGTGTTTGTATGAGGGTGTACGTGTGTGCAAGTGTATGTGTTTGTATGAGGGTGTATGTGTGTGCAAGTGTATGCGTGTGCATGTGTGTGTATGTGTTTGTATGAGGATGTACGTGTGTGCAACTGTGCAAGTGTATGTGTGTGCATGTATGTGTTTGTATGAGGGTGTACATGTGTGCAATTGTATGTGTGTGCATGTGTGCTTGTATGAGGGTGTACATGTGTGCAAGTGTATGTGTGTGTGTATGTGTTTGTATGAGGGTGTACGTGTGTGCAAGTGTATGTGTGTGCATGTGTGTGTATGTGTTTGTATGAGGGTGTACATGTGTGCAAGTGTATGTGTGTGTATGTGTTTGTATGAGGGTGTACGTGTGTGCAAGTGTATGTGTGTGCATGTGTGTGTATGTGTTTGTATGAGGGTGTACATGTGTGCAAGTGTATGTGTGTGTTTGTATGAGGGTGTACGTGTGTGCAAGTGTATGTGTGTGCATGTGTGTATGTGTTTGTATGAGGGTGTACGTGTGTGCAAGTGTCTGTGTGTGCGTATGTGTTTGTATGAAGGTGTACGTGTGTGCAAGTTTATGTGTGTGCGTATGTGTTTGTATGAAGGTCTACGTGTGTGCAAGTGTATGTGTGTGTATCTGTTTGTATGAGGGTGTACGTGTGTGCAAGTGTATGTGTGTGCATGTGTGTGTGCATGTGTTTGTATGAGGGTGTACGTGTGTGCAAGTGTATGTGTGTGCATGTATGTGTTTGTATGAGGGTGTACATGTGTGCAAGTGCATGTGTGCTTGTATGAGGGTGTATGTGTGTGCAAGTGTATGTGTGTGTGTGTTTGTATGAGGGTGTACGTGTGTACAAGTGTATGTGTGTGCATGTGTGTGCATGTGTTTGTATGAGGGTGTACGTGTGTGCAAGTGTATGTGTGTGTATGTGTTTGTATGAGGGTGTACGTGTGTGCAAGTGTATGTGTGTGCATGTGTGTGTGTGTGTATGTGTGTGTGTATGAGGGTGTACGTGTGTGCAAGTGTATGTGTGTGTTTGTATGAGGGTTTACGTGTGTGCAAGTGTATGTGTGTGCATGTGTGTGTGTATGTGTTTGCATAAGGGTGTACGTGTGTGCAAGTGTATGTGTGTGCGTATGTGTTTGTATGAAGGTGTACGTGTGTGCAAGTGTATGTGTGTGCGTATGTGTTTGTATGAAGGTGTACGTGTGTGCAAGTGTATGTGTGTGCATGGGTGTTTGTATGAGGGTGTACGTGTGTGCAAGTGTATGTGTGTGTGTATGTGTTTGTATGAGGGTGTACGTGTGTGCAAGTGTATGTGTGTGCACGTGTGTATGTGTTTGTATGAGGGTGTACGTGTGTGCAAGTGTATGTGTGTGCATGTGTGTGTGTATGTGTTTGTATGAGGGTGTACATGTGTGCAAGTGTATGTGTGTGCATGTGTGTGTGTGCGTATGTGTTTGTATGAAGGTGTACGTGTGTGCAAGTGTATGTGTGCGTATGTGTTTGTATGAAGGTGTACGTGTGTGCAAGTGTATGTGTGTGCATGTGTTTGTATGAGGGTGTACGTGTGTGCAAGTGTATGTGTGTGCATGTGTGTGTGTGTGTGTGTGTATGAGTGTGTACAAGTGCATTTATGCAGGGTAAGAGACCAGGCATGTGTGTGACTATGTGTTTGTATGTGTGTGCATGTGTGTGCATGCAAGTGTGTTACTAGGTGTTTGTATGTGGGTGCATGCATGTGTGCGCATGTGTGCGTGAATGAGTGTGTTCAAGTGCATTTGTTCAGGGTAAGAGCCCAGGCATTTGTGTATTTTCATTTGGGCATTCAGTGTGTATTGTGTGTGCATGTGTATGAGTGTGTGTATATGAGTGTGTGTTAGTGCAGTTGTTCATGGGTAAATGGCTATGTAAGTGTAACAAAGAATTGTGCATGTGTTTGTGAGTGCTCATGTATCTTCTCTTCCCTCTAATATTTCTACCTTTAGGGAACTCATCGCTTTTCATGATGTCAAATTGTAACTAGAGCCACGTTTTGAAGTTTTGTTTTTGGAAAACATTTAAATGCTGCATTTGTCACTTTTCTTGTGCTATTAAGTACTGTAAACATCGTCTAACAATTCAGAATCATTACAACTCACATAAAGTGATATTGTACACAAAACATTCTATCCTGCATATGCAAGGGCATCATTTACACGTTTCACATATTATTTTGCCTAAAGATGTAATGTAAAACCTCTTTAAATTGAAACTGAAATGAATACAACGCTATAGGTTTGTACTAATTAGTGACGCTATTGTCACTAATTGAAAAGGACACCTACCTGTGCTTTAATGGTACAAGGGGAAACACCTCTGCACCAATGACCACAAAACATTGGTTTATTAAAGGCAGTAACATGAGGTTTTGTTTGTTTGCTTTATTCTATAAAAACAATATACTTTAGAAAGCTTATTTTTTAGATTAAACAAATAAAAGGGTTTAACTACAGTGTCCCTTAAATGGGAAAACGCATTCTCTACCCATCAACTGCTCCTTTTTTAGATTTAAAGCACAAACACTGTAATATCATAAGGAAAATGAGGTCGTCTTTGCCATATCAGCTAAAATGAATTTACAAGTGTACAGTGCAACAGCCAGCTTTTGTTTAAAGAGAAAAAACCTCTCTCACTACTGCAGCATTTCAATTAGCAAAGTAGGATGGTTTACCTGATAAAATATTCCCTGTGTGAGTGTAATTACATATTTGTGTCCCACAGAGAATTTTTAATTTCTGTTCAGTTTGTTTGCCTTGAAAGTATTTGTTACTGGAAATCTTACTGATCTGCAATTTTAAGGCAGGGTGGACATACTGAGTGCTTTGTTTTATTCTGCATCTTTTAGGGAAAATTAATTCTTTGAAGATGATGTTTTTTGCTCTTGTTAATGGTTTCTCAACATGTTGCACATCGGCAAGATGGGAAGATTTCTTCTGCCAATGTTTATCTGCTTGCTAAGTAAACATACACCAAGATTACAAGTTTTGCGCTATACCGGGTACATAAATAACGTTAAAAAATTTGCGTTATCGCATTTTCCATAGCGCTGCCATTACAAGTTACTGAAAACCCTTCTCTTGTTGTGCAGTAGGGTGCAATAACCTCCATACTGCACAAAACCCAAGACCTGACTTTGCGTGCTCGTGCATGCTTTTCCCCTCAATGGAGAGAAAGTGTGATTGCGGAATGGCGATCGCTGTAAAAGTGGGGTACCTTGCATTCCAAATGGCTGACATTTTCAAGTCAGCCAATAGGATGAGAGTTACTGAAATCCTATTGGCTGTTCAAATCAGCCAATAGGATTTCAGTAGCTCTCATCCTATTGGCTGATTTGAAAATGTCAGCCAATAGGAATGCAAGGTACCCAACTTTTAAACGGGTACCTTACATTCAAGCATCAGGGGCCTATTTATCAAGGTTCGCCAGAAACACCAGTTATGAAGCAGCGGTCTAAAGACCGCTGCTCCCTAACCTGTCCGCCTGCTCTGAGGAGGCGGAAAGACATCGCGGAAAATCAACCTGATCGAATACAATCAGGTTGATTGACACCCCCTGCTAGCGGCAGATTGGCTGCAAATCTGAAGGGGGCGGCGTTGCACCAGCAGTTCACAAGAGCTGCTGGTGCAATGCTGAATGCGGAGAGCGTATTGCTCTCCTCATTCAACAATGTCTGTCGGACATGATCCGCTGATCAGATCATGTCCGACAGAGGGTTGATAAATTGACCCCTCAATGTACGGCGTGATCGTATGAAGAGGACCCTCCGCGCTGGATGTCCGCGCCACCGGGGATGATGCTCCGCGCCTTCACAGCTTCGTGCCTCCACAGCTCTGCGCCACCGGGATGAAGATAGGAGATGCTCCCACGATGGATGAAGATGTTGCCGCCTGGATGAAGATGGATGTCCGGACTTAAGGAACTGTGAGTAGATTTTCTGGGGTAAGTGTTATTTGTTTTTTTTTATTTTTTTGTTTTATTTTTTTTTAGATTAGGGATGGGCAGTAAAATAGCCCCGGCAATCGGTAGCTTAGGTTTTTTTTAGACTTAGGTTTTTTTATTTTGGGGGGTTTGTTGGGTGGGGGGTTTACTGTTAGGGGGCTTTGTAAATTTGTAGGTAAAAGAGCTGTTTAACTTAGGGCAATGCCCTACAAAAGGCCATTTTAAGGGCTATTGGTAGTTTATTGTTAGGTTAGGGTGTGTTTTAATTTTAGGGGGGCTTTTTTGTTTTTATAGGGGTATTAGATTAGGTGTAATTTTTATTGTTTTGGATAATTTAGTTTATTATTTTTTGTAATCTTAGAGGGTTTTTTTATAGTTTAAACTTAGGTTTTTTATTTCACAGGTAAGTTTTTATTTATTTAAAGATAGTTATATTGTAAATTTAATTTAAAATTAGGGGGGGTTAGGTTTAGGGGTTAATAGTTTAATTTAGTAAATAGGTTTGGGGGGGCGGCGGTTTAGGGGTTAATAGGTAGCAGTTTAGGGGTTAATAGGTCTATTATAGTAATAGCGATATGGGGGCCGGCAGTTTAGGGGTTAATAGGTTTATTTAGTGTTGGCTATGCGGGAGGGTGGCGTTATAGGGGTTAATAGTTTATGTACTTTGTAACATTTTAGTTATGAGTTTTTTTAAACATTTTTGTTTTGCAAAATCCATAACTATAGGCTGTAAAGTAAGCATTTTAGCCTGACCGCACAACCTGTAATACAGCAGTATTTTTGAGTGTGGAATGGATCGTTGCATTACAGGCTAAAACGCTTGCGTTATAGCTATACCGCAGCAACTTGTAATACTGGAGACCTCCCATTCCACGCTCAATGGCCAATTTTTCAGCGGAATAGCCTTACCGCACCATACCGCAAAACTTGTAATCTTGCCCTAGTGTGTTGCACACTGCAATTTACTGCTGTTTACTCCTATTACTAAATTTGCTTCATTGTCTTCCTTTTTCTTTGCTTCATTTGTTGAAGGAGCAGCAATGCACAACTGGGAGCTAGCTGAACACATCGGACAAGCCGATGGCAAGAGGTATATATATTCAGCTGCCAATCGCCTGCTAGCTCCAAGTAGTGCTGCTCCTACCTAGGTATGTTTTTCAACAAAGGATATTAATAGAAAGAAGCAAATTAGATAAAAGGATATGCTGTGTCTGAATCATGAAAAAACAACTTTGGTTTCATGTCTCTTTAAAGAGACATAAAATAGACAAAACATGCTGCATTAGATAAACTATTCAACAGTCTACACTAAAATAGTTATTGTTTAAAAAGATACATAACGCCTTTACTATCCATTCCCCAGCTTTGCACAACCAACACAGTTATATTAATATACTTTATAATCTTTAAACCTCAAAATGTCTGCCTGTTTCTAAGCCACTACAGACAGCCTCTTATCACATGCTTTTTTATTTTGCTTCTCACAACAGGAGACTGCTAGTTCATGTGGGTCATATAGATAACATTGGGTTCACGCCCGTGGAGTTATTTAAGAGTTAGCACAACACAGTTCTAAATGTAAGTCCATAGATAATAAATAAAAAGTCATGTGATCAGGGGGCTGTCAGTAGAGACTTAGATACAAGGTAATCACAGAGGTATAAAGTGGATTAATATAACAGTGTTGGTTACACAAAACTGGGGAATGGGTAATAAAGGGATTATCTATCTTTTAAAACAATAAAAATTATATTGTACACTGTCCCTTTAACAGAGAAAAAGTAAATTCCTTTAAAAAAACAGATGTAAACACAACCAATCCAGAACACCAGTCACAACGTTAAGTAACAACATGCCTGGTAAAGTAGGATCATCACAAATTCAAAATGCATTAATTGATCAATTGAAAAATGTATCAAAATGTTATGCTATTTTTTGGTAGATAACACTCACCTAGATTACGAGTTTTGCGTTAGGCTTAAAAAGCAGCGTTGGCCGGTCCTAACGCTGCTTTTTAACGCCCGCTGGTACAGGTGTACTGCTCACTTTTTTGGCCAGACTTGGAAATACAGCAAATCCACTTACGTAAATTGTGTTTCCTCTTTTTTCAATGGGACTTGCATAGCGCCGTTATTACGAGTCTGACAAAAAGTGAGCGGTAGACCCTCTCCTGTCAAGACTGGTACCGCATTTTAAAATCAGTAGTTAAGAGTTTTACACTACAAAGCCGTAGCATAAAACTCTTAACCAAAGTGCAAAAAAGTACACTAACACCCATCAACTACCTATTAACCCCTAAACCGAGGCCCTCCCACATCGCAAACACTAAAATAAAAATTTTAACCCCTATTCTGCCGAACCGGACATCGCCGCCACTATAAAAAATATATTAACCCCTAAACCACCGCACTCCCGCCTCGCAAACCCTAGTTAAATTTTATTAACCTCTAATCTGCCATCCCTAACATCGCCACCACCTACCTACATTTATTAACCCCTAATCTGCCACCCCCAATGTCGCCACCACAATATTAAAGTTATTAACCCCTAAATCTAAGTATAACCCTAACACCTCCTAACTTAAATATAATTAAAAGAAATCTAAATAAAAATTACTATAATTAACTAAATTATTCCTATTTAAAACTAAATACTTACCTGTAAAATAAACCCTAAGATAGCTACAATATAACTAATAGTTACATTGTAGCTATCTTAGGATTTATATTTATTTTACAGGCAAGTTGTATTTATTTTAACTTGGTAGAATAGTTATTAAATAGTTATTAACTATTTAATAACTACCTAGCTAAAATAAAGACAAATTTACCTGTAAATAAAACCTAACCTAAGTTACACTAACATCTAACACTACACTATAATTAAATTAATTCCCTAAATTAAATACAATTAAATACAATTATTTGAAGTTCAATCCTATTGGCAGATCCAATCAGCCAATAGGATTGAGCTGGCATTCTATTGGCTGTTTCAATCAGCCAATAGAATACCAGCTCAATCCTATTGGCTGATCGCATCAGCCAATAGGATTTTTTCTACCTTAATTCTACCTAGAATTCTATCAGTCAATTGCAATTGAAGTGACGCCATCTTGGATGACGTCACTTAAATGTACCTTCATTCAGTGTTAGCCGTCGGATGAAGAGGATGCTCTGCGTCGGATGTCTTGAAGATGGACCCGCTCGGTGCCGGATGGATGAAGATAGAAGATGCCGTCTCGATGAAGACTTCTGCCCGTCTAGATGACCACTCGCCCGGCTTGGATGAAGACTTCTCCCAGCTTCGTTGAGGACTTCGGCCCGGTTGGATGAAGACTTCTCCCGGTAAGGTGATCTTCAAGGGGTTAGTGTTAGGTTTTTTTAAGGGGGGATTGGGTGGGTTTTAGAATAGGGTTGGTTGTGTGGGTGGTGGGTTTTAATGTTGGGGGGGGATTTGCGTTATCGAATTTTCTATAGCGCTGCCATTAGAAGTTACTGAAAACCCTTCTCTTGTTGTGCAGTATGGTGCGATAAGCTCCATACCGCACAAAACCCAAGGCCTGACTTTACGTGCTCGTGCATGCTTTCACCCATAGACATCAATGGAGAGAAAGTGTGATCGCGGAATGGCGATCGCTGTAAAAATGGGGTACCTTGCATTCCAAATGGCTGACATTTTCAAATCAGCCAATAGGATGAGAGTTACTGAAATCCTATTGGCTGTTCAAATCAGCCAATAGGATTTCAGTAGCTCTCATCCTATTGGCTGATTTGAAAATGTCAGAAAATAGGAATGCAAGGTACCCCACTTTTAAACGGGTACCTTGCATTCAAGCTTCAGGGGCCTATTTATCAAGGCTCGCCAGAAACACCAGTTATGAAGCAGCGGTCTAAAGACTGCTGCTCCCTAACCTGTCCGCCTGCTCTGAGGAGGCGGACAGACATCGCGGAAAATCAACCCGATCGAATACGATCGGGTTGATTGACACCCCCTGCTAGCGGGAAGATTGGCTGCAAATCTGCAGGGGGCGGCGTTGCAACAGCAGTTCTCAAGAGCTGCTGGTGCAATGCTGAATGCGGAGAGCGTATTGCTCTCCTCATTCAGCGATGTCTGTCGGACATGATCCACTGATCAGATCATGTCCGACAGAGGGTTGATAAATCGGCCCCTCAATGTACGGCGGTGATCGTTTGAAGAGGACCCTCCGCGCTGGATGTCCGCGCCACCGGGGGACGATGCTCCGCGCCTCCATGCCTTCACAGCTCCGCACCTCCACAGCTCTGCGCCACCGGGATGAAAATAGGAGATGCTCCCACGATGGATGAAGATGTTGCCGCCTGGATGAAGATGGATGTCCGGACTTCAGGAACTGTGAGTAGATTTTCTGGGGTAAGTGTTATTTTTTTTTTTTTTTGGGGGGGGGGGGGTTAGATTAGGGATGGGCAGTAAAATAGATTAATACCCTTTTAAGGGCAATGCCCATACAAATGCCCCTTTAGGGGCAATCGGTAGCTTAGGTTTTTTTTAGACTTAGGTTTTTAATTTTGGGGGGTTTGTTGGGTGGGGGGTTTACTGTTAGGGGGCTTTGTAAATTTGTAGGTAAAAGAGCTGTTTAACTTAGGGCAATGCCCTACAAAAGGCCATTTTAAGGGCTATTGGTATTTTATTGTTAGGTTAGGGGGTGTTTTTATTTTGGGGGGGCTTTTTTGTTTTTATAGGGGTATTAGATTAGGTGTAATTTTTATTGTTTTAGATAATTTCGTTTATTATTTTTTGCAATCTTAGAGGTTTTTTTTATAGTTTAAACTTAGGTTTTTTTATTTCACAGGTAAGTTTTTATTTATTTAAAGATAGTTATATTGTAAATTTAATTTAAAATTAGGGGGGTGTTAGGTTTTGGGGTTAATAGTTTCATTTAGTAAATAGGTTTATTATACTAGTCGCAATGTGGGGGGCTGGCGGTTTAGGGGTTAATAGGTAGCAGTTTAGGGGTTAATAGGTCTATTATAGTAGTAGCGATGTGGGGGGCCGGCAGTTTAGGGGTTAATAGGTTTATTTAGTGTTGGCTATAAGGGAGGGTGGCATTTTAGGGGTTAATAGTTAGTTTATGGCTGTTAGTGTACTTTGTAACATTTTAGTTATGAGTTTTGTGAAACTACTGGTCTCAGATTGCGGAATGGATCATGGCGGTATAGGCTGTAAAGTAAGCATTTTAGCCTGACCGCACAACCTGTAATACAGCAGTATTTTTGAGTGCGGAATGGATCATTGCATTACAGGCTAAAACGCTTGCGTTATAGCTATACCGCAACAACTTGTAATACGGGAGACCTCCCATTCCACGCTCAATGGCCAATTTTTCAGCGGAATAGCCGTACCACACCATACCGCAAAACTTGTAATCTTGCCCTAGTGTGCTGCACACTGCAATTTACTGCTGTTTACTCCTATTACTAAATTTGCTTCATTGTCTTCCTTTTTCTTTGCTTCATTTGTTGAAGGAGCAGCAATGCACAACTGGGAGCTAGCTGAACACATCGGACAAGCCGATGGCAAGAGGTATATATATTCAGCCGCCAATCGCCTGCTAGCTCCAAGTAGTGCTGCTCCTGAGCCTACATAGGTATGTTTTTCAACAAAGGATATTAAGAGAAAGAAGCAAATTGGATTAAAGGATATGCTGTGTCTGAATCATGAAAAAACAACTTTGGTTTTATGTCTCTTTAAAGAGACATAAAATAGACAAAAAATTCTGCATTAGATAAACTATTCAACAGTCTACACTAAAATAGTTATTGTTTAAAAAGATAGATAACGCCTTTACTACCCATTCCCCAGCTTTGCACAACCAACACAGTTATATTAATATACTTTATAACATTTAAACCTAAAAATTTCTGCCTGTTTCTAAGCCACTACAGACAGCCTCTTATCACATGCTTTTTTATTTTGCTTCTCACAACAGGAGATGGCTAGTTCATGTGGGTCATATAGATAACATTGGGTTCACACCCATGGAGTTATTTAAGAGTTAGCACAACACAGTACTAAATGTAAGTCCATAGATAATAAATAAAAAGTCATGTGATCAGGGGGCTGTCAGTAGAGACTTAGATACAAGGTAATCACAGAGGTATAAAGTATATTAATAGAACTGTGTTGCTTATGCAAAACTGGGGAATGGGTAATAAAGGGATTATCTATCTTTTAAAACAATAAAAATTATATTGTACACTGTCCCTTTAACAGAGAAAAAGTAAATTCCTTTAAAAAAACAGATGTAAACACAACCAATCCAGAACACCAGTCACAACGTTAAGTAACAACATGCCTGGTAAAGTAGGATCATCACAAATTCAAAATGCATTAATTGATCAATTGAAAAATGTATCAAAATGTTATGCTATTTTTTGGTAGATAACACTCACCTAGATTACGAGTTTTGCGTTAGGCTTAAAAAGCAGCGTTGGCCGGTCCTAACGCTGCTTTTTAACGCCCGCTGGTACAGGTGTACCGCTCACTTTTTTGGCCAGACTTGGAAATACAGCAAATCCACTTACGTAAATTGTGTTTCCTCTTTTTTCAATGGGACTTGCATAGCGCCGTTATTACGAGTCTGACAAAAAGTGAGCGGTAGACCCTCTCCTGTCAAGACTGGTACCGCATTTTAAAATCAGTAGTTAAGAGTTTTACACTACAAAGCCGTAGCATAAAACTCTTAACCAAAGTGCAAAAAAGTACACTAACACCCATCAACTACCTATTAACCCCTAAACCGAGGCCCTCCCACATCGCAAACACTAAAATAAAAATTTTAACCCCTATTCTGCCGAACCGGACATCGCCGCCACTATAAAAAATATATTAACCCCTAAACCACCGCACTCCCGCCTCGCAAACCCTAGTTAAATTTTATTAACCTCTAATCTGCCATCCCTAACATCGCCACCACCTACCTACATTTATTAACCCCTAATCTGCCACCCCCAATGTCGCCACCACAATATTAAAGTTATTAACCCCTAAATCTAAGTATAACCCTAACACCTCCTAACTTAAATATAATTAAAAGAAATCTAAATAAAAATTACTATAATTAACTAAATTATTCCTATTTAAAACTAAATACTTACCTGTAAAATAAACCCTAAGATAGCTACAATATAACTAATAGTTACAGTGTAGCTAGCTTAGGATTTATATTTATTTTACAGGCAAGTTGTATTTATTTTAACTTGGTAGAATAGTTATTAAATAGTTATTAACTATTTAATAACTACCTAGCTAAAATAAAGACAAATTTACCTGTAAATAAAACCTAACCTAAGTTACACTAACATCTAACACTACACTATAATTAAATTAATTCCCTAAATTAAATACAATTAAATACAATTATTTGAAGTTCAATCCTATTGGCAGATCCAATCAGCCAATAGGATTGAGCTGGCATTCTATTGGCTGATTGAAACAGCCAATAGAATACCAGCTCAATCCTATTGGCTGATCGCATCAGCCAATAGGATTTTTTCTACCTTAATTCTACCTAGAATTCTATCAGTCAATTGCAATTGAAGTGACGCCATCTTGGATGACGTCACTTAAATGTACCTTCATTCAGTGTTAGCCGTCGGATGAAGAGGATGCTCTGCGTCGGATGTCTTGAAGATGGACCCGCTCCGTGCCGGATGGATGAAGATAGAAGATGCCGTCTCGATGAAGACTTCTGCCCGTCTAGATGACCACTCGCCCGGCTTGGATGAAGACTTCTCCCAACTTCGTTGAGGACTTCGGCCCGGTTGGATGAAGACTTCTCCCGGTAAGGTGATCTTCAAGGGGTTAGTGTTAGGTTTTTTTAAGGGGGGATTGGGTGGGTTTTAGAATAGGGTTGGTTGTGTGGGTTGTGGGTTTTAATGTTGGGGGGGGATTTGTAATTTTTTTTACAAGTAAAAGAGCTGATTACTTTGGGGAAATGCCCCACAAAAGACCCTTTTAAGGGTTATTTGTAATTTTGTGTAGGGTAGGGCTTTTTTTTATTTTGAGGGGCTCTTTTATTTTTTTAGGGGGATTAGATTAGGTGTAATTAGTTTAAAAATCTTGCAATTTGTTTATTATTTTCTGTAATTTAGTGGGGGGGTTGTACTTTAGCTAATTTTATTTAATTGTATTTAATTGTATTTAATTTAGGGAATTAATTTAATTATAGTGTAGTGTTAGGTGTTAGTGTAAATTAGGTTAGGTTTTATTTTAGAGGTACATTTGTATTTATTTTAGCTAGGTAGTTAGTAAATAGTTAATAACTATTTAATAACTATTCTACCTAGTTAAAATAAATACAAACTTGCCTGTAAAATAAAAATAAACCCTAAGATAGCTACAATGTAACTATTAGTTATATTGTAGCTATCTTAGGGTTTATTTTATAGGTAAGTATTTAGTTTTAAATAGAAATAATTTAGTTAATGATAGGAATATTTATTTAGATTTATTTAAATTATATTTAAGTTAGGGGGGTTAGGGTTAGGGTTAGACTTAGGTTTAGGAGTTAATACATTTAGAATAGTGGTGGCGACATTGGGGGCGGCAGATTAGGGGTTAATAAATATAATGTAGGTGTTGGTGATGTTGGGGGCAGCAGATTAGGGGTTAATAAGTATAATGTAGGTGGTGGCGATGTTGGGGGCAGCAGATTAGGGGTTAATAAGTATAATGTAGGTGGTGGTGGTGGTGTCCGGAGCGGCAGATTAGGGGTTAATAATATAATGCAGGTGGCGGCGATGTCGGGGGCGGCAGATTAGGGGTTAATAAGTGTAAGATTAGGGGTTAATAAGTGTAAGATTAGGGGTGTTTAGACTCGGGGTTCATGTTAGGGTGTTAGGTGTAGACATAAATTTTATATCCCATAGGAATCAATGGGGCTGCGTTAGGAGCTCAACGCTGCTTTTTTGCAGGTGTTAGGCTTTTTTTAGCCGGCTCTCCCCGTTGATTCCTATGGGGAAATCGTGCACGAGCACGTTACACCAGCTCACCGCTGACTTAAGCAGCGCTGGTATTGGAGTGAGATGTGGAGCTAAATTTTGCTCAACGCTCACTTCTTGTCTTTTAACGCCGGGTTTGTAAAAACTCGTAATGCCAGCGCTGTAGGTAAGTGAGCGGTGAGCATAAACTGCTCGTTAGCACCGCATAGCTTCTAACGCAAAACTCCTGCTTTTTCAAATAAAGATAACAAGAGAATAAAGAAAAATTGACAATAGAAGTAAATTAGAAAGTTGCTTAAAAGTGCATGATGTATCTGAATCCAGCAAGAAAAATTTTGGGTTCAGTGTCCCTTTAATAACCTCCCATACTACAATCATTATCTCGAAAACAATACAAAATACTTATCTGCGCGGTTAATCTCCCAATTTCATAATCCAAAAACTAAGGGCTATATTACAAGTGGAGCACTAAATTGCATGCTCACAATAATTAACCACCCATTACAAGTGGTTGGTTATTGCTACCGTGAGCTCATGGTAGCAATTAGGGCTCCGAAAATTAACCAGAGATCCGATCTCTGGCATTGTAGTTTTTTTAATAAAATTTTGTGGTCTAACGTCATATACATATATATTTAAAAACATGCTGCCATCGATGCGCCTTCGCTGTGCGATGTTCTGATACAGTCTCTGATGGCATCAGAACGAGGCTCCCAATGGAACCTATGGAAGTACGTTCTCATAAGCGCAATGCTTCCCAGCAATGTGGACACAAGCTAGCGTTTGCATTGCTGTTAACTTGTAATACCAGCACGATATTAAAAGCAATATTTAGCGCTCCACTTGTAATCTGACCCTAAATGCTCAAGAGTAAGGACAAACAAAATGACGATTTCCTGTGTTTAGCAGTCACATTACAATTAGAAGGGTCTGTAATATGTTGGCTAAACCCTTTTTATAGTGTATAATGTAGTGTAATACTAATAGGTGACTTCTGTGTTCCAAAATGATAGAGATATGTGTGCATGTCCCTCTGAGGGAGACGAACAGGGACATATCAGTATAGTGGGGGTTAGTGTTTGTTGGATTATTGATTTTGCTCATTTTTATTACTATGAAAGTGATTACATTAATTGATAGAGTAGGAAAAGCTTTTATCTATTTGGTGACGTTGTCATTTAATATGTGGGGGGGGGGGGGGGTAATTTCAGTGTGCTTTTCCCAAGAGCAAAACCAATGTTATATTTAAACATATTGGGCTTTTTAGTTATAAATTAAAACATTTTGCCTGGGGTTTATTAAAGGGTCCTGTAAAATTGTTTTTACCTTAATGTGTTTGCAATTACTTGTTATACCAGATGCAGAGTATACAATGTTTCTGAAATTGCACCTTTATTGGTTCACCATCATATTATACAACTATTTAGGAGACACAGCTCCAATAGAAAAAAAAAAAGAAAAAAATATATAATAATCAATAAGTTGACATCTTTTATGTTATCACCGCAAAGTTAGCAAACAAAAATAGGAGAAAATAAGCAAACAATAAAGGGAAGAAGAAGAGAGAGAAAAAAACTCCCTTAATTGGAGTTACAAATTTCATCCATTGAGGTGAAAGGAAATCTTTCATGATAAGTAATATAAAGTCTGGTGCGTTTCTAAGTGGGTAGGGTAAATTGGGGCTGAACTGACCATGGGCCATCCTGAACTTATTTTCATCCATTTAGAGAATATAAGATCTCAGATTTTTTTATATCTTGTAACTCAATGGTCATTTGAAGTTTCATGGTGTTAACAAATTCAGAGAAGCTTGGGGCATCAGGGGATCTCCCTTTCTTGAATATTTTATGTTACGTGCCGCCATTATAGCCATGTTTATCAGGTGATGTTCTCCTCTCAGCTCACAATTGTCATATAAGAAAAAAACATGAAATGAAGAGAGAGATACTTTGTTGTGAAAAAATGTATTTAACCAATAAGAAACCTTTCCCCAATACTGTTTGATCTTAGGACATGTCCAGAGACAGTGTTTCCCCCTTTTCTGACTTGCATTTATGGCAATTTTGCATTCCCTTGCCCATTCATTTATTCTGTCAGGGGTTAAATAATAATTATTAATTAGCTTCAGTTGTGACTCTTTCCAATTACATATTACCGTAGTAGCCTCGGAAATACTGATACTCTTCAATATAGCTTGCATTTGAACCCTGGGAAAAAAACCTATCTAAGCTATCTTTAAACTTATTTATATGATTTATACCTAGTTTCAAAAGTAGCGTTTTGTACCGGTATGAAATGGATCTTGTACCTGCTTTATATAATTTAATCCCTGATTCCACTTCTTGCCAATCCCAGTCATAGCCATAATTCTAAAGCATCTGCATGAAGTTACTCCTGACCTGCAAATAGGCATAACAATTTCTTACGGGGAGGTGGTACTTAGTCGCTATCTCTGCATATGTTTGTATAGACAAAATATTATCTTGTTTTAATTGTGAAATATGAATTATTCCCTTTTCACTTCATTCCCTGAAAACTGTATTATAGATACCAAGTATAAAGTCAATAGTGCCTATGATAGGTAAATACTGAGAAATCTGAAATCTTATGCCCATTGCCGTACAGTATTTCTGCCATGCAGAGATATTAGAAAATGTTAATAACTTACTGATGTTACTAGGGAGTTTTCTATGATCATAATGAAGAACTGCTTTTAGATTAAACGGTGCTATAAGGTCTGACTCTATGTTATAGTACGTCACATATGCAGCTTCTGTTAACCAGTCTCAACCAAATTTTACCATTGTGGTCCAATTATAATACCTGATATTGGGTAATGCAAACCCGCCATATTTTGTTACTTGGGTCAATCTATCGGTTGCCAAACGTGTTTTCTTTTTATTCCGTAAAAAGAGTGCTATAGCCCTATTGTACTTATCTAAATCCGATTTTAGGTAAATAGAGGTACGTTTTGAAGAAGAAACAAAACTCTAGGGAAAAAAATAGTTTTGATCAACATGATCTTAGCAGTGAAAGATAAATGATAGATGTTCCACCTTTCGATCTCATTTCTCACATTGTTTAATAATTCTTTATAATTAAGGTGGTACCATTCCTGTGGGTTCTTGCTTAATTTGAGTCCTAAGTATCTTATATATTGTACTTCCTGAAATGAATGTGCTTTGAAACTTTTTAGAGCTTTATAGATTCATATTCATATTGATTTTATAACCAGAAAATTTACTGTAACTACTTATAATTTCTAGTCACTTTGGGATGTTTTTATGTTGTCTGCATAAAGTGAGATTACCAGATTTTGCCTGCATAATTTAATTCCCTTTATTTCCTGCATCAAGTACACCGCTAAGGGTTCTAATGAGATGTTAAAAAATAGCGGGGATAAGGGGCACCCTTGACATGTCCCTTTTTGCAATGTGATATACTGAGACACTTCATTATTTATTAATAGCTGGGACCTAGGTTTATATTAAATAATCTAATAAGATTTACCAAATTGCCTTGGAATACAAGTTTTGTAAGAGCTGTGTCCAGATGATCCCAATTAATGGAGTCAAATGCTTTCTCCGCATTTATCGTGAGTAAAGCTAAATCTCCTTTATAATTTTTATCTATTTTTTTACTTTTGTTATAATAATAGTCCAAGGTTATCAGCACTTGTCTTACATTTTGGACCGGGTTCCTTCCAGGCATAAAACCCATTTGATCTTCATGAATGAGGTCCCCAATAACTTTTTTTAGCCTGTTTGCTATAATTGACATAAGGAACTCATGGGCCCCAATTTATCAAAGTCTGGCGGACCTGATACGACAGTGCGGATCAGGTCCGCCAGACCTCGCTGAATATGGAGAGCAATACGCTGGTGCAACGCCGCCCCCTGCAGACTCACAGACAATCGGCCTCCAGCAGGGAGGTGTCAATCAACCCGATCGTACTCGATCGGGTTGAATTGCGGCGATGTCTGTCCGCCTGCTCAGAGCAGGCGGACAGGTTATGGAGCAGCGGTCTTTAGACCACTGCTTCATAACTGGTGTTTCTGGCGAGTCTGAAGACTCACCAGAAACACGGGGCCTCAAGCTCTATCCGGAGCTTGATAGATATGCCCCATAGTCTTGAGTCAACAATGATATAGGCCTATATGACCCTAGTTCTTTAGGTCAGCAAAATAGGGTAAATGCATTTTATTCTTTGTATAATAACAATTGTAAAGTTTAACTAAAGTCTCTGCCACTTCTGTTTTAACAATTTTATCAAATTTGGCAGGTAATCCATCTGGCCCCGGTGCTTTATTTGATTTTACATTTTTAATCGCTCCTATAATTTCGTCTTCCCTGATTTCATGATTAACTGTCTGAAGTGCCTCACTTGATATTTTAGGTAGACTAATCTTTTGCCAAAATTTCTCTTTCTCCATTTTATCTATACAATCTGTAGAATATAACTTCTGATAATATCTAAAAAAAGGCCTCCCTAATTTCAGTTGCTTTTGTATAACATTTATCCCCGTCTTTTATAGTGGAGATTATGTTCTTGTTCTTTCTGAATTTGATGATTTTTGCTAGATATTTGGCTGAGATCCCCTGATACCCCTGGAAAAAAGCTCTTGACTTTATGTCTTCAACTGCCCATTTTCTTTTCAGAAAGACTTCTCTCTCAAGTTTAACTTTGATATATTTGTCCCATGTAGTTGTGCGTGGATTGTTTAAATACCGGCTATACATATTTTTAAGTTGGTTTTCTAACTGTATTTCCCTTGATTGATTTTTCCTTTTCACTTTAATCATGTAAGCTATGATTTGGCCTCTGAGTACTGCTTTCCCTGCCTCCCAGAAGATCTTGGGTTTGTGCGCCTATGTGTGATTCAAATAAAAATATTCACGACATCTATCAATAATAATAATAATAACTAGTATTTATATAGCGCCTTTTTCCCAGTGGGACTCAAAGCGCTTTTTCAGCACTCGCTCTCGGAATTAACCAAATCGGCAGCTGAATAGTAATAGTTGTTATTATTAATAAGCCAATTACCAAATCGGCTGTTGTGACTCATAACTAGGGAACCGGAAAGAATTTCTAACCTTTTCTAAAATTGAAGGGAGTTTAATATTTAAGCTAATAATAGCGTGAACTGATAGTATTATCTCATCTATTCGCGAATCAATATCTAAAGCTAAAAGCTTATCTTCTACCAAAAACAGATCTATCCTAGAAAAATTCTTATATAATTTTGATTCACAAGTAAAGTTCTGTATGTCTGGATGTTGTAATCTCCATACATCCTTCAACTGCAACATTTTGCTAAATTCTTTAAAAAATGTGTCTTCCTGCAAATATATATGGGAATTTTTTTGGCGGAATCTATCCATTTCTGGGGGCTCATTAGTCACACAAGCTTAAACTATCTCTATGAAACCAGCACAAAGAGCGACACAAACTTAGGACCCACTAACATCCATTACACCAAACATCAGGCTTTGCCCTTAGACACCTTCTTAGCCAGTTGTCAGTACCCTTTTTAGGATAACGCTATTTAATGTATGATTCATGTAATATCCCAGAGACTGTAACATACAAGCATGGGTTATACAGGCCTCTGCACTGAACCTATGTACTGAACTTGTTGCACTTTTATGCATGATGTACGGACCTTTAATCCAAAAGCACTTTTATTGCTGTGCCTCACTGTTACGCTATAGAAATATTCTTAAATATGTTTTGTAAAATCTGTTATTTTTTTCAAAATAAAAACTGTTTTAAAAAATGAAGAAAAGAAAAAAAGGATAGTGACTCCACATTTTCTCTTATAGCATGGGGTCGCTAAAATTTCCATTATCCAACTTGCTTTTAGTTTAGGGATTTCAACATCTTTTAGATGGAATTACTGCAGAAAAATAATATCAGGCTTTTGACATTTTAAAAATATTTTTTCCTTTTGATAGGGGAAGTTATCCCCCCCCCACATTCCAAGAAACTATATTAAAGGGACAGTCTACACCAGAATTGTTATTGTTTTAAAAGATAGATAATCCCTTTATAACCCATTCCCCAGTTTTGCATAACCAACACAGTTATATTTATATACTTTTTACCTCTGTGATTACCTTGTATCTAAGCCTCTGCAAACTGCCCCTTTATTTCAGTTCTTTTGACAGACTTGCAGTTTAGCCAATCAGTGCTGGCTCCCAGGTAACTTCATGTGCATGAGCACAATGTTATCTATATGAAACACATGAACTAACACTCTCTAGTTGTGAAAAACTCTTAAAATGCATTTAGATTAGAGGCGGTCTTCAAGGTCTAAGAAATTAGCATATGAACCTCCTAGGTTAAGCTTTCAACTAAGAATACCAAGAGAACAAAGCAAAATTGGTGATAAAAGTAAATTTGAAAATTGTTTAAAATTACATGCCCTATCTGAATCATGAAAGTTTATTTTGGACTAGACTGTCCCTTTAATAGATGTACCCATTTATAACCACAATAAAATGATTACCAGTTCTTTTATGATACTCAGAAGATGGGGGGAGAGGAGAGAAAAAAAGGGGGGGGTAAGGAGAGGGAGGTGAGATCCCCCTGATCAATAAATGGACACAAACCAAGTATATACATTGCCAATCATAATAGCTTTAGAATTTTTTACAGCGTTATCGTAATTTCACAATAATAATGAAACATTAGTCTGTATATTTTATCCTGGACATTAGGTAAGCTTACGGATTTATATTATTCTCAGCACAGAATGTTTTAGCCTCTTCAATTGTATTTACTATTATTTGACCCTCGCTACCATCTACTATTATTTTGGCTGGGTATCTTAAACTGGCTTTAAAGTTATTTTTTATTAAGCCTGTACAATAAGCAGCGATGCCTTTTCTTTTTGATGAGGTTTCTGCTGAGTAATCTTGAAATATATATATCTCTTTATTTCTGTTTAGCCACTATCATTAATGTGTTGCACTTCCTATAAAACCGCATAATGTTTACTTTGTCTTAAAAACTTAATCATAACCATCTTTGGCCTAATAATCCCGTCTGAATATTTCTTACTAGTGCCTGTCCTGTGGGCCCTTTCTACCTGTAAACTAGACATGTGCGTTTCGTTTCGGACGAATTTTGTTTACGGACGAATTTTGGCCGATTTGGAGATTCGAATGCATCCGAATTTCCGAATCGGCACCATAACTAAAATCCCGAAAAATTCAGAAAATGAAAAAAATCAGTTTCCGAACTTTCGGATCCATTCTTTAATCATATTCAGAATTTTTCATTGTTCTAATCTAAACCACAGTTCCCCGACATCTCTAACACTAACTAAATCACTAAATAATCATATTAACCCCTAAACCGCAGTTCCCCGACATCGCTGACACTAAATCACTAAATAATCCTATTAACCCCTAAACCGCCATTCCCTGACATCGCCGACACTAATTAAACCTATAAAACCCTAAATCGCCGTTCCCAAACATTTCCAAAACTAACTAAACCTATTAACCCCTAAACCGCAGTTCCCTGACATCACCCACACAAACTAAACCTATTGACCCCTAAACCCCATTTCCCAAACAACGCTGACACAAACTAAACCTATTAACCCCTAAACCACAGTTCCCGGACATCGCTGACACTAACTAAACCTATTAACCCCTAAACCGCAGTTCCCAAACTTCGCAGACACTAACTAAACCTTTTAACCCCTAAACTGCCATACACCCACATCGCCAACACTAACTAAACCTATTAACCCCTAAACCGCCAGATCCCACATCGCAACAACCTAAATTAAACTATATTAACCCCTAAACCTAACACCCCCTAACTTTAACATAATTAAAATAGACCTAAATTAAAGATACAAGATTAACTAGCTACCTAATTAAAAATAAATACAAACTTACATCTGAAATAAAACTAAAACCTAAGCTTACACTAAAACCTAACATTACAAAAATAAAAAACCTAACATTACAAAAATAAAAAAACAAACATTACAAAAATAAAAAAACCTAACATTACAAAAATAAAAAAACCTAACATTACAAAAAAATAACAATTGAAGTTATCCAAAATAATAAAAATAATACCTATTCTAATACCCTGTTTTAAAAAGAAAAAACACCCCAAAATAAAAAAACCCTAATCTATAATAAACTACCAAGGGCCCTTAAAAGGGCCTTTTGTAGGACATTGCCTTAAGTTAACAGCTCTTTTCAAAACAAATAAAAACAACCCCCCCCCCCCAGCATTACAAACCCCCACCCCCAAACCCACAAAATTAAAAAAAACTAACTAAAAAAAAATAATCTACCCATTGCCCTGAAAAGGGCATTTGTATGGGCATTGCCCTTAAAAGGGTATTCAGCTCTTTTTCAGACCATTAAAATAAAAAAAGCCCTAATAAAAAAAAACACCCCCCCAAAAAAAAAAAAAAAATAACACTAACCCCAAAATCAGTACTCACAGTTGCTGAAGTCCGGTGAAATATCTTCATCCCATGGGCGAAGCATCTTCATCCAGGAGGCTCCATCTTCATCCATCGCGGGACCGGCATCTTCTTCATCCCTGCGGAGGCGGAGTGGTCGATGCGCAGAGGCGGAGGTCCAGGCGGAGGTCCATCGGTCCGACATGGAAGTCCTCTTCATACGATCATCCGCCGCATACTGAGGATTCAATGCAAGGTACCCCTTTTTTATTGGGGTACCGTTGCATTCCTATTGGCTGAAAAATTAATATCAGCCAATAGGCATTAGAGCTGCTTAAATCCTATTGGCTGATTTGAACAGCCAATAGGATTTAAGCAGCTCTCATTGAACAATTGCTCCTTTAGTTTTTTTTTTCTGTTCCTTGAAACCATAGCCCATCAAAATAGGTTGAGCTAGCACGGAAATCTGATATCCTTATTTTATCACTTTCTGTACAAACACGCTTCTTTATATTATTTCTGTTTGTAAACTAAAGCCCAGTACTTAGAGCCAATTGATCTAAACGTCTCTGGTAGACATGTGCACGGCTAAAAAATTCGGTTCGTTTTCGGTTCGGATCGATTCGGACTTTTCGAATTTCGTTTCGGATCGAATCGGATTCGGCAAAATTTGAATAAATTTGTTTCGTATTTATTCGGATCCGAATAAATTTGTTTCGGATTTATTCGGATTCGGCTGAATTCGGTTCTATTCCGTTCCGAAATTCGGAATGTTTTTAGTACACTAACACCCATTTAGTACACTAAGTCACTAACACCCATAAACTACCTATGAACCACTAAACCGAGGCCCCCCCACATCGCAAACCCTATAATAACATTATTTAACCCCTAATCTGCCGATCGGATATCGCCGCAACCTACATTATAGCTATTAACCCCTAATCTGCTGTCCCTAACACCGCCGACCCCTACATTATAGTTATTAACCCCTAATCTGCCCCCCCCCCAATGTCGCCGCAATCTAACTACAAGTATTAACCCCTAATCTGCCGACCCGATATCGCCGCCACCTACATTATAACTATTAACCCCTAATCTGCTGTCCCTAACACCGCCGACCCCTACATTATAGTTATTAACCCCTAATCTGCCTCCCCCAACGTCGCCGCAATCTAACTACAAGTATTAACCCCTAATCTGCCGACCCGATATCGCCGCCGCCTACATTATAGCTATTAACCCCTAATCTGGTGTCCCTAACACCGCCGACCCCTACATTATAGTTATTAACCCCTAATCTGCCTCCCCCCAACGTCGCCACAATCTAACTACAAGTATTAACCCATAATCTGCCGACCGGAAATCGCCGCCACTATAATAAATGTATTAACTCCTAAACCGCCGCACTCCTGCCTCGCAAACACTATAATACATTTTATTAACCCCTAATCTGCCCTCCCTAACATCGCCGCCACCTACCTACAATTATTAACCCCTAATCTCCCACCCCCAACGTCGCCGCTACTATAATAAGGTTATTAACCCCTAAACCTAAGTCTAACCCTAACACTAACACCCCCTAACTTAAATATAATTTAAATAAAACGAAATAAGTTTACTATAGTTAAATAAATGAATCCTATTTAAAACTAAAGACTTACCTGTAAAATAAACTCTAATATAGCTACAATATAACTAATAGTTACATTGTAGCTATTTTAGGATTTATTTTTATTTTACAGGCAACTTTGTATTTATTTTAACTAGGTACAATAGTTATTAAATAGTTAATAACTATTTAATAACTACCTAGCTAAAATAAATACAAATTTACCTGTAAAATAAATCCTAACCTAAGTTACAATTACACCTAACACTACACTATCATTAAATTAACTAAATAAATGAATCATATTTAAAACAAAATACTTACCTGTAAAATAAACCCTAAGATAGCTGCAATATAACTAATAGTTACATTGTAGCTATTTTAGCATTTATATTTATTTTACAGGCAACTTTGTATTTATTTTAACTAGGTACAAAAGCTATTAAATAGTTATTGACTAATTAATAGCTACCTAATTAAAATAATTACAAAATTACCTGTAAAATAAATCCTAACCTAAGTTACAATTAAACCTAACACTACACTGTCATTAAATAAATTAACTACAAGTACCTACAATTATCTACAATTAAATAAACTAAAGTACAAAAACCCCCCACTAAATTAAAAAAAAAAAACACTAAATTACAAAAAATAAAAAAATATTACAAGAATTTTAAACTAATTACACCTAATCTAAGCCCCCTAATAAAATAACAAAGCCCCCCAAAATAAAAAAAAAATGCCCTACCCTATACTAAATTACAAAAGTTAACAGCTCTATTACCTTACCAGCCCTGAACAGGGCCCTTTGCGGGGCATGCCCCAAAGAAAACAGCTCTTTTGCCTGTAAAAAAAAAACACAATCCCCCCCCCACATTACAACCCACCACCCACATACCCCTACTCTAACCCAAACCCCCCTTAAATAAACCTAACACTACCCCCCTGAAGATCTCCCTACCTTGAGTCGTGTTCACCCAGCCGGGCCGAAGTCTTCATCCGATGGGGCAGAAGAGGACATCCAGACCGGCAGAAGTCTTCATCCAAGCGGGGCAAGAAGAGGTCTTCCATCCATCATACAAGTACCAAAATACAAACAAACACTAAATTACCAAAAATAATAAAATATTACAATAATTTTAAACTAATTACACCTAATCTAAGCCCCCGACTAGCTATTAATATAGCTTCAATATAACTAATAGTTACATTGTAGCTATTTTAGGATTTATATTTATTTTACAGGCAACTTTGTATTTATTTTAACTAGGTACAATAGCTATTAAATAGTTAATAACTATTTAATAACTACCTAGCTAAAATAAATACAAATTTACCTGTAAAATAAATCATAACCTAAGTTACAATTACACAAAACACTACACTATCATTAAATTAACTAAATAAATGAATCCTATATAAAGCTAAAGACTTACCTGTAAAATAAACCCTAATATAGCTGCAATATAACTAATAGTTACATTGTAGCTATTTTAGCATTTATATTTATTGTACAGGCAACTTTGTATTTATTTTAACTAGGTTCAATAGCTATTAAAAAGATATTGACTATTTAATAGCTACCTAGTTAAAATAATTACAAAATTACCTGTAAAATAAATCCTAACCTAAGTTACAATTAAACCTAACACTACACTATCATTAAATAAATTAACTACAAGTACCTACAATTAAATACAATTAAAAAAACTAAACTAAAGTACAAAACCCCCCCCACTAAATTACAAAAAATAAAAAAATATTACAAGAATTTTAAACTAATTACACCTAATCTAAGCCCCCTAATAAAATAACAAAGCCCCCCAAAATAAAAAAAAATGCCCTACCCTATACTAAATTACAAAAGTTAACAGCTCTATTACCTTACCAGCCCTGAACAGGGCCCTTTGCGGGGCATGCCCCAAAGAAAACAGCTCTTTTGCCTGTAAAAAAAAAACACAATCCCCCCCCCCACATTACAACCCACCACCCACATACCCCTACTCTAACCCAAACCCCCCTTAAATAAACCTAACACTACCCCCCTGAAGATCTCCCTACCTTGAGTCGTGTTCACCCAGCCGGGCCGAAGTCTTCATCCGATGGGGCAGAAGAGGACATCCAGACCGGCAGAAGTCTTCATCCAAGCGGGGCAAGAAGAGGTCTTCCATCCATCATACAAGTACCAAAATACAAACAAACACTAAATTACCAAAAATAATAAAATATTACAATAATTTTAAACTAATTACACCTAATCTAAGCCCCCGACTAGCTATTAATATAGCTTCAATATAACTAATAGTTACATTGTAGCTATTTTAGGATTTATATTTATTTTACAGGCAACTTTGTATTTATTTTAACTAGGTACAATAGCTATTAAATAGTTAATAACTATTTAATAACTACCTAGCTAAAATAAATACAAATTTACCTGTAAAATAAATCATAACCTAAGTTACAATTACACCTAACACTACACTATCATTAAATTAACTAAATAAATGAATCCTATATAAAACTAAAGACTTACCTGTAAAATAAACCCTAATATAGCTGCAATATAACTAATAGTTACATTGTAGCTATTTTAGCATTTATATTTATTGTACAGGCAACTTTGTATTTATTTTAACTAGGTTCAATAGCTATTAAAAAGATATTGACTATTTAATAGCTACCTAGTTAAAATAATTACAAAATTACCTGTAAAATAAATCCTAACCTAAGTTACAATTAAACCTAACACTACACTATCATTAAATAAATTAACTACAAGTACCTACAATTAAATACAATTAAAAAAACTAAACTAAAGTACAAACCCCCCCCCACTAAATTACAAAAAATAAAAAAATATTACAAGAATTTTAAACTAATTACACCTAATCTAAGCCCCCTACTAAAATAACAAAGCCCCCCAAAATAAAAAAAATGCCCTAACCTATACTAAATTACAAAAGTTAACAGCTCTATTACCTTACCAGCCCTGAACAGGGCCCTTTGCGGGGCATGCCCCAAAGAAAACAGCTCTTTTGCCTGTAAAAAAAAACACAATACCCCCCCCCCACATTACAACCCACCACCCACATACCCCTACTCTAACCCAAACCCCCCTTAAATAAACCTAACACTACCCCCCTGAAGATCTCCCTACCTTGAGTCGTGTTCACCCAGCCGGGCCGAAGTCTTCATCCGATGGGGCAGAAGAGGACATCCAGACCGGCAGAAGTCTTCATCCAAGCGGGGCAAGAAGAGGTCTTTCATCCATCAGAAAAGTACAAAAAAACAAACAAACACTAAATTAGCAAGAATAATAAAATATTACAATAATTTTAAACTAATTACACCTAATCTAAGCCCCCTACTAGCTATTAATATAGCTACAATATAACTAATAGTTACATTGTAGCTATTTTAGGATTTATATTTATTTTACAGGCAACTTTGTATTTATTTTAACTAGGTACAATAGCTATTAAATAGTTAATAACTATTTAATAACTACCTAGCTAAAATAAATACAAATTTACCTGTAAAATAAACCCTAACCTAAGTTACAATTACACCTAACACTACACTGTCATTAAATTAACTAAATAAATTAATCCTATATAAAACTAAATACTTACCTGTAAAATAAACCCTAATATAGCTACAATATAACTAATAGTTACATTGTAGCTATTTTAGCATTTATATTTATTTTACAGGCAACTTTGTATTTATTTTAACTAGGTACAATAGCTATTAAATAGATATTTACTGTTTAATAGCTACCTAGTTAAAATAATTACAAAATTACCTGTAAAATAAATCCTAACCTAAGTTACTATTAAACCTAACACTACACTATCATTAAATAAATTAACTACAAGTACCTACAATTAAATACAATGAAATAAACTAAACTAAAGTACAAAAAAAAACAAACACTAAATTACAAAAAATAAAAAAAATTACAAGAATTTTAAACTAATTACACCTAATCTAAGCCCCCTAATAAAATAACAAAGCCCCCCCAAAATAAAAAAATGCCCTACCCTATACTAAATTACAAAAGTAATCAGCTCTATTACCTTACCAGCCCTGAACAGGGCCTTTTGCGGGGCATGCCCCAAATAAAACAGCTCTTTTGCCTGTAAAAAAAACACAATACCCCCCCCCCCCACATTACAACCCACCACCCACATACCCCTACTCTAACCCAAACCCCCCTTAAATAAACCTAACACTACCCCCCTGAAGATCTCTCTACCGTGTCTTCACCCAGCGGGCCGAAGTCTTCATCCGATCGGGCAGAAGAGGACATCCAGACCGGCAGAAGTCTTCATCCAAGCGGGGCAAGAAGAGGTCTTCCATCCATCAGAAGTCTTGATCCAGGTGGCATCTTCTCTGTTCATCCATCCGGAGCAGAGCGGCAGCATCCTGAAGACATCCCACGCAGAGCATCCTCTTCTTTCTTGATCCGACGACTAGGTGACTGTACCTTTAAGTGACGTCATCCAAGATGGCGTCCCTTGAATTCCGATTGGCTGATAGGATTCTATCAGCCAATCGGAATTAAGGTAGGAAAAATCTGATTGGCTGATTCAATCAGCCAATCAGATTCAAGTTCAATCCGATTGGCTGATCCAATCAGCCAATCAGATTGAGCTCGCATTCTATTGGCTGATCGGAACAGCCAATAGAATGCGAGGTCAATCTGATTGGCTGATTCCATCAGCCAATCGGATTGAACTTGAATCTGATTGGCTGATTGAATCAGCCAATCAGATTTTTCCTACCTTAATTCCGATTGGCTAATAGAATCCTATCAGCCAATCGGAATTCAAGGGACGCCATCTTGGATGACGTCACTTAAAGGTACAGTCACCTAGTCGTCGGATCAAGAAAGAAGAGGATGCTCTGCGTGGGATGTCTTCAGGATGCTGCCGCTCCGCTCCCGATGGATGAACAGAGAAGATGCCGCCTGGATCAAGACTTCTGATGGATGGAAGACCTCTTCTTGCCCCGCTTGGATGAAGACTTCTGCCGGTCTGGATGTCCTCTTCTGCCCGATCGGATGAAGACTTCGGCCTGCTGGGTGAAGACACGGTAGAGAGATCTTCAGGGGGGTAGTGTTAGGTTTATTTAAGGGGGGTTTGGGTTAGAGTAGGGGTATGTGGGTGGTGGGTTGTAATGTGGGGGGGGGTATTGTGTTTTTTTTTACAGGCAAAAGAGCTGTTTTCTTTGGGGCATGCCCCCGCAAAAGGCCCTGTTCAGGGCTGGTAAGGTAATAGAGCTGATTACTTTTGTAATTTAGTATAGGGTAGGGCATTTTTTTATTTTGGGGGGCTTTGTTATTTTATTAGGGGGCTTAGATTAGGTGTAATTAGTTTAAAATTCTTGTAATTTTTTTTATTTTTTGTAATTTAGTGGGGGGGTTTTGTACTTTAGTTTATTTAATTGTAGATAATTGTAGGTACTTGTAGTTAATTTATTTAATGATAGTGTAGTGTTAGGTTTAATAGTAACTTAGGTTAGGATTTATTTTACAGGTAATTTTGTAATTATTTTAACTAGGTAGCTATTAAACAGTAAATATCTATTTAATAGCTATTGTACCTAGTTAAAATAAATACAAAGTTGCCTGTAAAATAAATATAAATGCTAAAATAGCTACAATGTAACTATTAGTTATATTGTAGCTATATTAGGGTTTATTTTACAGGTAAGTATTTAGTTTTATATAGGATTAATTTATTTAGTTAATTTAATGACAGTGTAGTGTTAGTTGTAATTGTAACTTAGGTTAGGATTTATTTTACAGGTAAATTTGTATTTATTTTAGCTAGGTAGTTATTAAATAGTTATTAACTATTTAATAGCTATTGTACCTAGTTAAAATAAATACAAAGTTGCCTGTAAAATAAATATAAATCCTAAAATAGCTACAATGTAACTATTAGTTATATTGTAGCTATATTAATAGCTAGTAGGGGGCTTAGATTAGGTGTAATTAGTTTAAAATTATTGTAATATTTTATTATTTTTGCTAATTTAGTGTTTGTTTGTTTTTTTGTACTTTTCTGATGGATGGAAGACCTCTTCTTGCCCCGCTTGGATGAAGACTTCTGCCGGTCTGGATGTCCTCTTCTGCCCCATCGGATGAAGACTTCGGCCCGGCTGGGTGAACACGACTCAAGGTAGGGAGATCTTCAGGGGGGTAGTGTTAGGTTTATTTAAGGGGGTTTGGGTTAGAGTAGGGGTATGTGGGTGGTGGGTTGTAATGTGGGGGGGGGATTGTGTTTTTTTTTACAGGCAAAAGAGCTGTTTTCTTTGGGGCATGCCCCGCAAAGGGCCCTGTTCAGGGCTGGTAAGGTAATAGAGCTGTTAACTTTTGTAATTTAGTATAGGTTAGGGCATTTTTTTTATTTTGGGGGGCTTTGTTATTTTATTAGAGGGCTTAGATTAGGTGTAATTAGTTTAAAATTCTTGTAATATTTTTTTATTTTTTGTAATTTAGTGGGGGGGGGTTTGTACTTTAGTTTAGTTTTTTTAATTGTATTTAATTGTAGGTACTTGTAGTTAATTTATTTAATGATAGTGTAGTGTTAGGTTTAATTGTAACTTAGGTTAGGATTTATTTTACAGGTAATTTTGTAATTATTTTAACTAGGTAGCTATTAAATAGTCAATATCTATTTAATAGCTATTGAACCTAGTTAAAATGAATACAAAGTTGCCTGTACAATAAATATAAATGCTAAAATAGCTACAATGTAACTATTAGTTATATTGCAGCTATATTAGGGTTTATTTTACAGGTAAGTCTTTAGTTTTATATAGGATTCATTTATTTAGTTAATTTAATGATAGTGTAGTGTTAGGTGTAATTGTAACTTAGGTTATGATTTATTTTACAGGTAAATTTGTGTTTATTTTAGCTAGGTAGTTATTAAATAGTTATTAACTATTTAATAACTATTGTACCTAGTTAAAATAAATACAAAGTTGCCTGTAAAATATATATAAATCCTAAAATAGCTACAATGTAACTATTAGTTATAATTTAGCTATATTAATAGCTAGTAGGGGGCTTAGATTAGGTGTAATTAGTTTAAAATTATTGTAATATTTTATTATTTTTGGTAATTTAGTGTTTGTTTGTATTTTGGTACTTGTATGATGGATGGAAGACCTCTTCTTGCCCCACTTGGATGAAGACTTCTGCCGGTCTGGATGTCCTCTTCTGCCCCATCGGATGAAGACTTCGGCCCGGCTGGGTGAACACGACTCAAGGTAGGGAGATCTTCAGGGGGGTAGTGTTAGGTTTATTTAAGGGGGGTTTGGGTTAGAGTAGGGGTATGTGGGTGGTGGGTTGTAATGTGGGGGGGGGGATTGTGTTTTTTTTTTACAGGCAAAAGAGCTGTTTTCTTTGGGGCATGCCCCGCAAAGGGCCCTGTTCAGGGCTGGTAAGGTAATAGAGCTGTTAACTTTTGTAATTTAGTATAGGGTAGGGCATTTTTTTTTATTTTGGGGGGCTTTGTTATTTTATTAGGGGGCTTAGATTAGGTGTAATTAGTTTAAAATTCTTGTAATATTTTTTTATTTTTTGTAATTTAGTGGTTTTTTATTTTTTGTAATTTAGTGGGGGGGGTTGTACTTTAGTTTATTTAATTGTAGATAATTGTAGGTACTTGTAGTTAATTTATTTAATGATAGTGTAGTGTTAGGTTTTATTGTAACTTAGGTTAGGATTTATTTTACAGGTAATTTTGTAATTATTTTAACTAGGTAGCTATTAATTAGTCAATAACTATTTAATAGCTATTGTACTTAGTTAAAATAAATACAAAGTTGCCTGTAAAATAAATATAAATGCTAAAATAGCTACAATATAATTATTATTTATATTGTAGCTATATTAGGGTTTATTTTACAGGTAAGTATTTAGTTTTAAATATGAGTCATTTATTTAATTAATTAAATGATAGTGTAGTGTTAGGTGTAATTGTAACTTAGGTTAGGATTTATTTTACAGGTAAATTTGTATTTATTTTAGCTAGGTAGTTATTAAATAGTTATTAACTATTTAATAACTATTGTACCTAGTTAAAATAAATACAAAGTTGCCTGTAAAATAAAAATAAATCCTAAAATAGCTACAATGTAACTATTAGTTATATTGCAGCTATCTTAGGGTTTATTTTACAGGTAAGTCTTTAGTTTTAAATAGGATTCATTTATTTAACTATAGTAAATTTATTTTGTTTTATTTAAATTATATTTAAGTTAGGGGGTGTTAGTGTTAGGGTTAGACTTAGGTTTAGGGGTTAATAACCTTATTATAGTAGCGGCGACGTTGGGGGCGGGAGATTAGGGGTTAATAATTGTAGGTAGGTGGCGGCGATGTTAGGGAGGGCAGATTAGGGGTTAATAAAATGTATTATAGTGTTTGCGAGGCGGTAGTGCGGCGGTTTAGGGGTTAATACATTTATTATAGTTGCGGCGATTTGCGGTCGGCAGATTAGGGGTTAATACTTGTAGTTAGATTGTGGCGACGTTGGGGGGGGCAGATTAGGGGTTAATAAGTATAATGTAGGGGTCGGCGGTGTTAGGGACAGCAGATTAGGGGTTAATAGCTATAATGTAGGCGGCGGCGATATCGGGTCGGCAGATTAGGGGTTAATACTTGTAGTTAGATTGCGGCGACGTTGGGGGGGCAGATTAGGGGTTAATAACTATAATGTAGGGGTCGGCGGTGTTAGGGACAGCAGATTAGGGGTTAATAGCTATAATGTAGGCGGCGGCGATATTCGGTCGGCAGATTAGGGGTTAATACTTGTAGTTAGATTGCGGCGACGTTGGGGGAAGCAGATTAGGGGTTAATAACTATAATGTAGGGGTCGGCGGTGTTAGGGACATCAGATTAGGGGTTAATAGTTATAATGTAGGTGGCGGCGATATCGGGTCGGCAGATTAGGGGTTAATACTTGTAGTTAGATTGCGGCGACGTTGGGGGGGGCAGATTAGGGGTTAATAACTATAATGTAGGGGTCGGCGGTGTTAGGGACAGCAGATTAGGGGTTAATAGTTATAATGTAGGTGGCGGCGATATTCGGTCGGCAGATTAGGGGTTAATAAAATAATGCAGGTGTCAGCGATAGCGGGGGGCGGCAGATTAGGGGTTAATAAGTGTTAGATTAGGGGTGTTTAGAGACTCGGGGTACATGTTAGGGTGTTAGGTGCAGACTTAGTGTTTCCCCATAGGAAACAATGGGGCTGCGGTGTTAGTTTTTTTTCAGCCGAAACTCCCATTGTTTCCTATGGGGAAATGCCGAATTTTAACGAGCTAATTCGGATTTATTCGGAGATACGGCAGCTATTTCGGATTCATTCGGTAGATTCGGAAGTATTTTAATTCGGAAATCCGAATCGATCCGAATCTCCGAATTTACCGAATTTACCGAATTTCCGAATTAATCCGAAATGAACCGCACATGTCTAGTCTCTGGGCTGGCGAGATTATTTAAGAATACTCGCCAGTTCTTCTATTTCCCTGGTGGTCATTTTTTACCTTGAAAACAGAATGTCTCGCTAAGGGGCGTATACTGCATTTTTTATTCATACATTACAAAAGTGCACAATAAAATTTGTATTTTAATAATCTTACAAAACAAATAACTGAACCATTCACACCAAAATATGCAGAATAAAATTGTATTGCTTAAGTGCATCAAAAACAATAACAAAATAATTTACAAAAAATCATATTTTATCAAAAACATAATATTTGTATGTAAATTACACAGAAGTAAATTGTATGAAATATGCACAGCATAAATCATAACTTAAAGGGACATGAAACCCAAAAAATTTCTTTCATGATTCAGATAGAGAATACAATTTTAAACAACTTTCCAATTTACTTCTATTATTTAATTTGCTTCCTTCTCTTGTTATCATTTGCTGAAAGGTTTATCTAGGTAAGTTCATGAGCAGCAGAGAAACTAGGTTCTAGCTGTTGATTGGTGGCTGCATATATATATTGAATGTGATTAGCTCACCCATGTGTTCAGTTAGAAACTAGTAGTGCATTGCTGCTCTTTCAACAAATGATACCAAGAGAATGAAACAGATTAGATAATAGAAGTAAATTAGAAAGTTGTTTAAAATTGTATTCTCTATCTGAATCATGACAGAAAAAATTTGGGTTTCATGTCCCTTTAAGTGCACTAAATATACAAAAATCACTTTTTAACTATCTATCTAATCCCAGCGTAATTCCATGAAGATTTTGCACTACAGATGTCACAGTTTTTTTCTCGCAAACTAAACGGTGCCGAGCTTTTCTCAAAACACTCAAAATACTTATAACCCTTATAGAAAAACATACGCATATAAAAATATAGGCAATCGTAAGATGCTATACGCAGAAAGCAGCGTAATGTGATTTAAATTGGCTACATTTTTAAAATGTGATCCCCCTTACTTCTAACTTCACTCTACAGAGAAAAGTTTCACTTTTCAGCGAGCTCCATTACTTTCGATAGGAGGCATCTCGCAACTCACAGGAACTGCCCCTTTTTTACAATAATTCCACAGGCAAAATCAGACATTTCAAATGCCAAAATAAAGTTAAAGAAGAGAAAAAATAGGGTGTACTCTCCCTTTAAGTATTTTTAGCAGTTGAATTTGAACAGTGAAACATGGGTTGTTAAAGGAGCCTCAGACAGTGTTATAATGGGACATAGAAACCCCAAAAAAATCTATCATGATTCAGACAGAGCATATCATTTTAAACAACTTTCCCTTTTAATTCTATTATCTAATTTACTTTGTTCTTGTGTGTCTCCTTCATTAAAAAGAATACCTAGGTAGGCTCTGGAGCTGGGAGCTAGCTGCTTATTGGCGGCTGCACATATATACCTCTTATCATTGGCTTACTGATGTGTTAAGCTAGCTCCCAGCAGTGCATTGCTGCTCCTTCAATAAAGAATATGAAGCAAATGAAGCAAAATTTATAATAGAGGTAAATTGGAAAGTTGTTTAAAATTGCTTTTAATCATAAAATAACAATTTTGTGTTTCATGTTTTTTTAACTTGCATGCTTTATCTGAATCTGAATCATCTGTTTCATTGTTGTAATAAAAAAGCACTAAGCAGTGGGTTATACATAATATAAATTATTACAATATGTATTATTCATCATTTTAAAATGATTTACCCTTTCTTTTTTTTAATTTTCATTTGTGCATTGTCCATTACTTCCTGTCACAGCCCTACAAGGAGGCTGGTGCCTCTGCAGGAAGAAACTTATAGCATGATGCCATAAAACTTCTAGAGTAACATGATCTGGTTTACTATTAAGATTATGCTAAAGAGACAGTAAGTCTGCTTTGCTCATGCTCATGACAAGCACAAAAGGCCAAACTTACAATATCGCGTGCATGTTCTCAAGTGTAAAACTAACACCCCACTCTCGCGCAAACCCGATCGCATATTCTCATGTGCGCTAACCCAACATGGAAATATGAATATTTCATATTCCAGTGTCCTGCGCATACAAGAATATGTTCTACTTATTCCTAAATACATATTTCTACATATATCTAATGTTATTTTGGTACAATAAATATCTATACCTATTTATATAGAGGATTATATATAGGTATATACAGCTATATATATATATATATATATATATATATATATATATATATATATATATAGGGATATCTATAAATACAAAGAAGATATTCTGCTATGCGCTGAACATTGAAATGTCAAGTATTTACAGTAAATACATAGTTAAAACACAAAACACATCAAAAATACATTACAAAGTACAGTTACACTCATAATAACAAATAAGAATATGCGATCGGGTTTGCGCGAGAGTAAGGTGTTTTTCCACCTTTTTTCTCCATTGACTTCTATGGGTAAAAATGTGACTATGCACATGATATTTTAAATTCAAATTTTTCTCTTGTCATGTTAGCGCAAGAGCAGAAACAGTTTACTTTAAACTCGTAATACGAGCACAACCTGATGAGCGCAAAAATCTTACTTCTAGCGCAATTAACTCTCAAGCAGAAGCATTAATCTGCACTCCACTTGTAATCTGGTCCACAGAAGGTTGTATTAAAATGATTTTCCCTGCTCTTAAATTGATAGAAAACCAAAAAAATTTAGGCAGAGCATTCAATTTTCAAAAAGTTTCTAATGTACTTATATTATTAAATTTGCTTTATTCCTATGGTATTCTGTGTTGAAGATATAACTATCTAAAGTATCCCACAAAAGTGAGTACACTCCTCACATTTTTGTAAATATTTTATTATATCTTTTCATGTAACAACACCGAAGAAATTACACTTTGCTACAATGTAAAGTAGTGAGTGTACAGCCTGTATAACAGTGTAAATTTGCTGTCCCCTCAAAATAACTCAACACACAGCCATTAATGTCTAAATCGTTGGCAACAAAAGTAAGTACACCCCTAAGTGGAAATGTCCAAATTGGGCCCAAAGTGTCAATATTTTGTATGGCCACCATTATTTTCCAGCACTGCCTTAAACCTCTTGGGCATGGAGTTCACCAGAGCTTCACAGGTTGCCACTGGAGTCCTCTTCCACTCCTCCATGACAACATCACAGAGCTGGTGGATGTTAGTGACCTTGTGCTCCCCCACCATCCATTTGAGGATGCTCCACAGATGCTCAATAGGGTTTGGGTCTGGAGACATGCTTGGTCAGTCCTTCACCTTTACCCTCAGCTTCTTTAGCAAGGCAGTGGTCGTCTTGGAGGTGTGTTTGTGGTCATTATCATGTTGGAATACTGCCCTGCGGCCCAGTCTCTGAAGGGAGGGGATCATGCTCTGCTTCAGTATGTCACAGTACATGTTGGCATTCATGGTTCCCTCAATGAACTGTAGCTACCCAGTGCCAGCAGCACTCATGCAGGCCCACACCATGACACTCCCACCACCATGCTTGACTGTAGGCAAGACACACTTGTCTTTGTACTCCTCACCTGGTTGCCGCAACACACGCTTGACACCATCTGAACCAAATAAGTTTATCTTGGTCTCATTAGACCACAGGTCATGGTTCCAGTAATCCATTTCCTTAGTCTGCTTGTCTTCAGCAAACTGTTTGCAGGCTTTCTTGTGCATTATCTTTAGAAGAGGCTTTCTTCAGGGAGGACAGCGATGCAGACCAATTTGATGCAGTGTGGTGTATGGTCTGAGCTCTGACAGGCTGACCCCCACCCCTTCAACCTCTGCAGCAATGCTAGCAGCACTCATACGTCTATTTCCCAAAGATAACCTCTGGATATGACACTGAGAACGTGCACTCAACTTCTTTGGTCGACCATGGCGAGGCCTGTTCTGAGTGGAACCTGTCCTGTAAAACCGCTGTATGGTCTTGCCCATCGTGCTGCAGCTCAGTTTCAGGGTCTTGGCAATCTTCTTATAGTCTAGGCCATCTTTATGTAGAGCAACAATTCTTTTTTTTCAGATCCCCAGAGAGTTCTTTGCCATGAGGTACCATGTTGAACTTCCAGTGACCAGCATGCGAAAGTGTGAGAGCGATAACACCAAATTTAACACACCTGCTCCCCATTCATACCTGATACCTTGTAACACTAATGAGTCACATGACACCGGGGAGGGAAAATGGCTAATTGGGCCCAATTTGGACATTTCCACTTAGGGGTGTACTCACTTTTGTTGCCAATGGTTTAGACATTAATGGCTGTGTGTTGAGTTATTTTGAGGGGACAGCAAATTTACACTGTAATACAGGCTGTACACTCACTACTTAACATTGTAGCAAAGTGTCATTTCTTCAGTGTTGTCACATGAAAAGATACAATAAAATATTTACAAAAATGTGAGGGGTGTGGGATACTGGTTCTATCTCTGCTTCCCTACAATAATATTTTCCTAGATAGTGTACAGCGTAGTTGCAAGTGACCTCTGAGATTTCTGCCATGGTTTATGGCACAGACTAACATTCTCTGCCGCTAGACCAGTATACGTGCTGCGGAATTCACACATACACAATATATAGAAAACAAGAAGTTACTGCACAGCAGTCGGCCGAGATAAGCTTATGATTGTTCACACATTACACTGTATTCAAGATCAAAGTATCCTAAAGTTTCCCAATAACTATAGTGCTTACAGTAGAGGAAGGATCCTGTTGCGCACACCATGTCTCCGCCACTCATTGGTTGTCTTCTGTAACAGATTGTGATACAAAGACAAGGCTTAAACAATACTCATGTAGCCTCAGAAATGTTTTTTTAATAAATAATACAATGTGGGACAGTGAAAAGGCTGATCTCTTGTAGAAAGCCTTTATTTATTAAAATATTGTAAACAGGCTGAAAAGACTAGTATACAAATCAGCTTAAAGGGACATTAAACCCCAAAATGTTCTGTCATAATTCAGATGGAGCATACAATTTAAAAAAATAATCATCCAGTTTACTTCTATTATCAAATTAGCTTAATTCCCCTGGTTTCTTTTGTTGAAGGGAGCAGCTTTGGACTACTTGGAGCTAGCTGAACACATTCAGCGAGTCAATGAGAAGAGGTACATATGTGCGGCTCCTAATAGTGCATTGCTGCTCCTGAGTCTACCTAATTAGGATTTTAACAAAGGATACAAAAAGAGAGCAAAGAAATATTAGATAATGGTAGTAAATTTGAAAGTTGTTTAAAATTGCATTTTCTATCATAATCATGAAAGAACAATACAGGGTTTCATGTCCCTTTAAAGTAGTGTTTCCCAAACCCAGTCCTCAGGAGCCTTACTTCAGCCAGATATTCATTAGTAATGTGTACAGACCAATTGGGAAGGATATTTACTTTACAAGAGTGGGGGTTCTGTTTGGATTCCTTTGTCACAACATAGGTATAGCCAGGACAAAGGAAAGGGGAGGGGCAGTTTCAGATGAGCTGCATCTACAGATTCCCAGAATAGGCTAGCTCAGGGATTGGCCGGGGGGGAGGGGGGTTGGGGCAGGAGGAAAAGGGATTAACTGCCTATATAAGTGCTTGCAAAGCAGGTTAGCTCAGAAATAATTAATTTCTTTTTCCCTCCCTCCATAGAAACTAAAAAGTCTAGCCCAAGGAAGAGGTCACATGCAAGAGCAATCACAAGCGACACGGATAAGGGCAGATGCTGTGGTGTTTCTGCCACTCAGAATAAGACCGCCCGTGTAGCGCCCCTTAAGGGTTTTTTTGCCACGAAGCAGGAAATCAGCTATTGTTCTTTCGGTCAGAGCTGGTGGATGGCATAGAAAAGTCATGGCGTATTAACTAGTTATATATTTCTTATGCGGGCAGCAGGCGGCCTGGCACATGGGTAAGGCGGTAATGGGGGGAGGTATGTAGAGTACGGGGGCGGGGAGTATTGGTCTGTCGGTCAAACCCACAGGCCCTCCTAGTCTGCAGACCTCTCGGCCTGTTACTTGTCAAATTACGCCCCCGAGTTGCGCGCGGTCACGCTTCTTGGTTATGTGGGGCCGGCCAGTTCTCTCGTGATGCTGTTGCATAGAATTGTGTTATCAAGTCAAAGTTCTAATTTGATTACGGATATGTTATTGTCCTAAAGGTTGAGGATCGCTCATTTTTGATTAGATTTGCATTTAATAAAAACGTGACCTTTTCTTAGCGCTAAATCTGTGTCTGTCATTATTTAATGTATTGTAAAAATGAGCTAAGGTTGGAACTAAGCTGAAGTGGGGGGTATTCATCTAATAGGTATACCTGGGAAGGTAGTTAAAGTGTAGAGCACAGGTGAAATAATCAGCTGATCAGTAACCATGGTTACTAACCTGTTCTCACCCTTCAGATGATTATTTCACCTGTGCTCTAGGACTGAGTGTAGGAAACACTGCTTTAAAGAGACTTTCTAATGAAAAATAACATACTGGTCGAGGTGGGGTTTTTGTAAACACTTAAAGGGACATTACAGTCAAAATTTAAATCCCCATGGATTCATTTTAGATTAGAATAGAAGCATTTTTGTAATCTACATGTATTAGCAAAAATGCTTCTAATAAAAGATACAGCTGTTTCATAAGTGTATATAAGTATGCACGTGCACCAGCATTTTAAACACAGCAGTTGTTCAAAGAGCCTAAGGTGATTGTACCGTCTGGTACTGACTCAATTTGTTAATTGCTGACATGATACTAGCCCCACTGGTGCTCTAAGCAGCTGCAGTATTTAAAATGCTGGTGTACTGAGAATATCTAGCTCTGCTTCACGTGCACATGCAGAGAAAAATGCTATCGCTAAAACAGTGATCATTTAAACTAGAAGCATTTTTGTCAGTACATGTATATTGCAAATATGATTGTATTTAAAGATGTAATTCATCTATGTGCATTTAAATTTTGACCAGAATGTCCCTTTAACGCCCTTAGGACGGTATGGAACATCCCATGTTATTTTGCATACTGCAGCCTCCTGCTTTAAGCAAAAGGATAATCAGACAGGGGGATTACATAGCATCATAGGCAGTCCCCCATGATTCGATCCCAGTCTTGAAATCGCGTGATTGCATTGATGATCACGTGATTTCATTTTTCAAGCAAGTTTGTTCTGATGTTAAACACTTATCCTGGGCTTAAATCTGACGCTGACCGGCCAAACATGGCCACCGCTAATGCTCACATGCACATTGGCACAAATCAAAAGTGGTTAAAGTGTTTGGGGCATATTTATAGACAGCAGTCTAAAGACTTCTACTCCATAACCTGTCCGCCTGCTCTGAGGCGGCGGACAGACATCGCCAGAAATCAGCCCGATCCAATATGATTGGGTTGATTGACACACCCTGCTAGCGGCCAATTGGCCGCAAATCTGCAGGGGACGTCATTGCATTGCGTATGCTGTCGGTATTTATCGATGTGCAGCGGACATGATCCGCAATATTGGATCATGTCCGCTCGCACTTTCTTAAATTGGCACCATAGAATGGCCACTACTGGTACTATCTGCTCCAAGTGTCAAAAAACCCTAGGGACAAAACTGTATAGTTGTTCATTTTATTATAACAAATTCATATTTTTTTGTTAAAAACAATAGTGTATATCATGTTAATTAATATTCCTAACATATGCTGTTTTGTATTATATTTATATATTTGTATTATATTCATAAAATATTTATGCACACTTATAATAATGTAATATTTCATTTTAAATTTAGTATAAATAACACACACATTCTTTAACATGATCCAAATGTTCTTCGTGATATAATGTAAAGTTGTAACATGTTGGTGTTTTATGGGCGTAAGTGGTATTAGAATTAGGAGGCATTGCGGGTGTACCTGTAGTCTGTTATAATTACCAACTCATTTGACAATAACCTAAAATTGTGAACATGTGGAAATGTTCTAAGCTTACAAACTTTGCATAAAATTCTGATCTACTCACTTTTTGGATCTGATTGGGAGATTGGGGTGTTCTCTAGTTACCTTATTTCGCCTATGTGAAATTTTGTATCACAGAGAGCTTCATTACTTTCAATAGAAGGCATCTCTCATGTCTCTGGGACTTCCAGGTTTTGCACTTTTACTTAGAACATTCAGTGAGTTCAGCCCCTGTGAAGTCTGCATGATAATTTCTCTCCTTCACATACAGAAATGCTGGGAATGCCCCTTGGAGAAGTAAAGAAAAAGCTGTCCTTTGAAAATGCTGAAAGATCATTTTAGATCATCTCACCTGAGAGGAGAGGTTTCGATCATCAGCCCTTAGAGAGAACAATTGAAAATTAGCATTGTATTACTTATCTCCGACCCCCACTGTGGATGTAATTTACTCTGATGGCTATGTTTACACAAAATTTCTATAGCCAATTCTTTATTTTTTTTCTTTTATTAAATCTTTATAAACCAACACTTGGTAGTACAATGAAAAGAAAAGGTTTGTCCATCATCTCTATACATCATGACAAAACAATAGAAAACAAATACATAAATAAATAAAGCATATAGCAATACAGACTTTTAACCAATTGTGTGTCAATTATAATCTTCTTTGAACCAATTAACATATTAGTAACATACCAATATATTGTATATGATACCACAATATACTATAAACTCAATCTAAAGTGCTGGGTCTTTACTTATTTGTATAAAACAAAATACACATATTTGTATAGCACCAACAGATTCCGCAGCGCTGCAATCCCTTCCTCTCCACCTCATCATCCACTATTGCAACCCGCTATCCCACTGAGATGGTAAATAACCGTTTTGCATTGCCAGACTAAAGAAATCAGATTTCTGAAAAGGCTGAATAGTCTGGATTTGTTAAAGGGTAGATTTATCACAGGTCGAGCGGACATGATTCAGCATAGTGAGTCATATCCGCTCCACCTCACTAAATGACGATGGCATAAGCTGTGGGCATTTAATATTGCACAAGCGTTTCTTGTGAAATGCTTGTGCAATGCTGCCCCCTGCACACTCTCAATCTATCAGCCGCTAGCAGGGAGTGTCAATCATCCCGATCATATTGGATCGAGATGATTTCAGTTCACCACCTTAAAGGTGGTGGAGAAGTTAAGGAGCAGCGGTCTTATGACCGCTGCTTCTTAACTTCCGTTTCTGGCGGACCAGAGACGATCAGGGTAGGAAGCAGCATCCGCTGATTGTTAAATCAACCCCATTGTCTTAATTACTGTCAGCCAATTTTTTTTTCATTAAGTTCCCGATATTATACTGTTCTAGACTCAACTGAAAGTGCATTTTCTGAACAAATTCTGCAATATTGGGACATTTGTCCGCCTTCCGGTGCTATAAGATTAGATTCCTCACAACCAGTATAGCCGTATTGATTAAATGATTTTCTTTTATAATACCCTGTTCTTTAGATAAGGAGAAAAACACTATAATTCTAGGGGTAAGAATCATTTTATAAGACAGGGGTTTATTAAGCCAAACATTAACTCTGTTCCCTCCGTATCTTGGGGCAGTACCAAAAGCAATGGAGAATATCCGCTCACAGAAACTGATAGCACGTACCCATACACTCTATGGGGTAAATTTATCATGGTGCGGACAGACATGATCCGCTATAGCGTATCATGTCTGCTGAACATCGACATACGCTATCTTGTGAACTGCTGGTGCAATGCCGCCCCCTGCAGATTCACGGCTAATCGGCCTCTAGCAGGGGGTGTCAATCAACCCGATCGTATTCAGAGGTGGAGGACGAGTTAAGGAGCAGCGGTATTAGGACCGCTGTTTCTTAACTTCAGCTTCAGGCGGACCTGAAGCGGAGGAGGTCGGAGGCAGCATCCGCTGCTTCATAAATCGACCCCTTTTTTCCAATTAACTAACAATACTGGTGAGATGTAAGAAAAATGTATTTACTTACTGGGGGATTCCATACCGTATTAGCACTCCCTACAGTTTGAACACTACATTTTATATCCTTATCTTCCAAATCCTTAAAAAACCCTCTGCCATTTAACAGTGATTGAATCTATATATGCCTGTCCTTGTTTGATCATGATCATTTTATACCAGCTCAGCAGAATAAGTTCTGTGTAAAAAGGTATACTCAGCTGCTGCCCAGCTGCAGGTAAAAAAATAAATAAGAAATGAACAGCAGCCAATCAGCTTCAGCAGTGCTGAGGTCATAAACTATTTTACTGTGATCTCATGAGATTTCACTTAAAGGGACAGTCAACATCAGAATTTTTGTTATTTAAAAAGATAGATAATCCCTTTATTACCCATTCCACAGTTTTGCATAACCAACACAGTTATATTAATACACTTTTTACTTCTGTGACTAACTTGTATCTAAGCATCTTCTGACGGCCCCTAATCACATGACTTTTAGTTATTATCTATTGACTTGCATTTTAGCCAATTAGTGAAGTGTCTGCCACTAGCCACGAGCGTGATCACAATGCTATCTATATGGCCTACATGAGCTAGCTCTCCCCTGCTGTGAAAAGCAAATAAAATAGAGGCGGCCTTCAAGGTCTAAGAAATTAGCATATGAGCCTTCCTAGGTTTGCTTTCAACTAAAATACAAAGAGAACAAAGCAAAATTTTTGATAAAAGTAAGTTGGAAAGTTGTTTAAAATTGCATGCCCTGCAACTCTCATGAGATTTCATAGTAAACTTCCTTAAACTGAATAGGGAAATAACATGAGAGTGCATGTCCCAGGACAGACATACTGATTTGCTGCTTAGAAGTCCTTTACAATGGGATGTGGCTACTGAGGAACTTTTGAGGTAAAATATCTTTCTTTTTTACATAGAGATGTTAAGGTGATATTTTCTAGTCAGCTTTTTACAGCTATACTGCATCACTTTCAAGTGTTTCAACAATTGGGTATCATGGCCCTTTAAATCCACATTCTTAATAAATATTGGTAATTTTTGCATTAAAGAGACAGTCTACAATAGAATTTTTATTGTTTTAAAAGATAGATAATCCCTTTATTACCCATTTCCCAGTTTTGCTTAACCAACACTGTTATAATAATATACTTTTTACCTCTGTGATTACCTTGTATCTAAGAACCCTTTTCCAGCCCCCTGATCACATGACTGTGACTGTTTATTATATATTGTCTTGCATTTAGCATTGTGTTGTGCTAAATCTTAAATAACTTTCTGTGGCTGAACACAGTGTTATCTATATGGCCCAAGTGTACTTTCAGTCTCTTTGTGCTGAAAAGCAATTTAAAAAGCATGTGATAAGAGGCAGCCCTCAAGGGCTTATAAATTAGCATTTGATTCTGCCTAGGTTTAGTTTCAACTACGAATACCAAGAGAAAAAGCAACTTTGATGATAAAAGTAAATTGATAAAAGTTGATTAAAATTACAAGTCCTATCTGAATAATGAAAGTTTAATTTTGACTAGACTGTCCCTTTAAGTAGAGTAATTGTGAAAACAGATTTTTTTTTTAATAATGTTATTCTTGCTGATAAGGAAATTGGGAACGAAACCCACTTATCAATCATAAATTTACTTTCCCAAAAGAATTTTGAGTAATTTAAAATATACAAATTATTAGGGCTGCCTCCTAAATGGACCCCTAGATATATGTAAAACATCAAAAAATCCCAGCCACTGAGTCTTAGAATCAAGAAGTTTTTATTCTTCAACAAAGGATATGATCACATTGATCTTTCACAAAATGTAATCATAAGGTACCATCAGGTGTAGGTTCACTCAGATCCACACATACCCCATCCACCAAACACATCCGTATCCAACCCTTACCAAACAAGAAAAAAACAAACGTCAAAATCAACATCAGAAGAATAAATGAAAAAAGTGTATTATCACTCCCAGGGCGTCCCCAGGGAGTGAATTTTGACACCACCCACTAAGGACCTAATATGATTAAGAACCATGAAGAGTGTCCACTGGATCCGTAACTCTGTAATATTATATGGACAAAAAGTGTCTCGTACTGTTGTGGAAACTCCTCAAACAAGAATGTCTCATATGTTATAAAACTTCCAACTGTAACAATGTGTATCTGTTTGAAACCATCAGCAATTATCTTCTTGCTACTATGTGAAGGTGGTTACAGGAAACATAACTTGTTACAGTATTTGTAATCCATCACAGTAAATGTTGGTGACGACTATCGTGACAAATCTTGTAATTATAAGAGTATTTTGGTTCAAATGTCCCTTAAACCTGGCGTGCTACTGGCCATAGACTGTGTTGCAGGGAGCTGCAAACGTACTGTCGGCCCAAACACACACCCTCTTCGCACTTCACTCACGGTAACGTGCACTATATCTTCCTTGTAATGCCTTTATTGCAGAGGATACAATACATTCCACATTTTCCTTTTTACCCAAACTGCGAGTATCTCATACCCTCATGGCAGTTCATGGCCTTCAATGTGTTGTAAATAAAGCAGATGCTTAAACAGCCGTGTTACCTCCTTCAGCATATGTGTGCATCTATCGGTAGTGCCGTGAGACTCTCTGTCTTCAGTGTGGTTCTGTGGGCCCCCCCAGTGTAAGAATCTGGTCTCACCTCGCAATTGCTGTGGCTCAGATAGCACGATATCCAGGTGTCTGTGGTGGCGTCTCCTCGTTCCGACGCGCGTTTCGGGACTCCGCCCCTTTCTCAAGGAATTTACAGGTAATGGGGTGGAGGTGTGATTGAAATAGAATCAAATGTAATCTTATTGGTTAATGGCATACACACCCCCACTCTAACGTCACATTCTACATACGTATTTGTGGAAATATGGCTTGGTTGAAAAAACGAATGAATCTAAGACTCACAAATGGCTAGTGTACACTTCCGAGCAAGCGCTGAGCAATCTCCAAAATATCGAAATAAAAATAATACGCCAATGCACAGCATCTTCAAAATGAAAAAGCAAAATAGCAAAAAAGCATGAAAGCTGTACGCTACGCATTTAGGGAGTTATCAATATATAGGCATTCTCGACTGTTTCCAAATACTATTTTGTACCTGTTGTCAACAATCGTAACTTAAACAGTACGCTCCCTCACATTACTATTTTCATATAAGATGGGATTATTCCATGTCAGCGGTCCCTTTACGGGATACCCTATTTACATGTTAAATTCTAAAGACTATATACAGTCGACTCAGATAAAACATGTTCCAAGGCTCTCAAGAAGAACTATTTCTAACCCTATTCAATGTTGGTTCTCACAGTCATATTTAATATAACAACAAAGTCATACAGAAGGAACTACCCTTATGTAAACAATTCTACTTTCACATATATCCAGGATAGATAGTGAGTTCTATACAAAGGGGACTGGATATCATATATCATATTTAATTATCGCAGGACTACCACGCCGTGGGACAAAACCATATACATTATTAGATCGTAATGTCCAGGAATCGCAATTATTTAAACCTTTGTCTACCTCTCTTCAATTATTTATCTCCTAGAGAGGGACACAGTCTTGAGAAAGCAATTCAACACTTAAGAAATGCGAAAGGCTCAGATGAAATTTCCCCAGGATATGTCTCTATTGAGACCTTTGGGGACCATGGTATCCAATTGTTTGATCCATAGTGCCTCCTTCCGGAATAGTATTTTCTGTCGGTCACCTCCTCTCCGTAAGGGGGAGACCCCATCAATAACTTGAAACCTTAGTTGGCTCTTGTTGTGTGCCAATCGTGTAAAATGATGGGCCACGGGTGCATCCTCGTCATCCTTACCTATGGCTGATTTGTGCTGACGTATCCTATCACGGACCGTCTGTGTGGTCTCCCCTACATATGCCAGGCCACATGGGCATTTGATGACATATATCACATACTTGGAGTTACAGGAGAACCTACCATTGATCGGAATCCTTTTGCCTGATAGGGGATGGGTAATGTGATCCCCTTGTAACATCGAATGACACAGAGCACAATTCATACAGGGGAAGGAGCCTTTCTTATTGATTGTAATTGGTTTTCTCATGGTACCCCAATCAGCCCGTATCAGTTCATCTTTCAGGTTTTTATTTCTCCGAAAGGAGAAAAGTGGAGTCTCGTTAAAGATCTTACCCACATGTATATCCTCTCTTAGTAAGTGCCAATGTTGTAAGATTATCCTTTTAAAGACCTTACTATGTGACCCAAAGTGACTCACAAAGGGCACCGAAAATTTTTTAGCTTCACGAGTAGTCTTACTCAATAGGCTAGCCCTGTCAATGTTCAGTACTTTATTCATGTTTTCTTCCAGAATTTGTGCTGGATATCCTCTGTCTAAAAATTTTTTAGACATTTCGTCCAATCTCTGTAGGCAAATTACTGGATCATCCACAATCCTTTTGGTCCGCAGAAGTTCGCCTAATGGAAGATTTTTGATCAGAGAGGGGGGATGGAAACTTTCATACCGTAAGGTATTATTCCGATCCGTTTCTTTAGAAAATAAATCACTTCTGAGTTTCTGATCTACAATTGAAATCATGGTGTCTAAAAAGCTTACCCTGGACTTACTTGCTTCCATAGTAAACTTAAGAGAAACATGTGCCGAATTAAGTTTTGATACAAATTGTGTCAGACCATCATCACTACCTGTCCAAACAAAGAAGACGTCATCTATGTAACGATACCAGCCTAAGATAAATTTCTTATAGCCTTCATCCTTATAGACCACATCCTCCTCAAACTTCCCTACAAATAAGTTCGCATAAGTAGGTGCTACATTTGAGCCCATAGCCGTTCCTTGTTTTTGGACGTAAAACGTATCTTCAAATAGAAAATTTTTTTCATACAAAATGATCTTAAAGAGATCTTTAATGAATCTTCTCTCACTCGGGGAATATAAGTTGTCCTTGTCTAGAAAATAGAATATCCCCTCTATTCCTAACTCATGAGGAATCGAAGTATAAAGACTAGCTATGTCCATTGTTACAAGTTGGCTGTCCTTTGGAACCACCAATGAAGATATCTTGCAAAGAAAGTCAGTCGTGTCCTGTAAGTACGAACTCAAATAACCTAATAAAGGTCTGATGAGTTGATCCAAGAATACTGCTAACGGTTGGAACATTGAATCCGTGCCTGCGACAATGGGTCGACCGGGAGGGTCAAGGAGTCTTTTATGTATCTTGGGTAATACATAAAATACCGGTATAATCGGATGTTCTTTAATCAGGAATTTTGCCTGTTTCTTAGTAATGATATCGGAGGCTAAGGATTCCTCAATTATCTTGCTGATCTTACTTTTTACCCTCAATGTGGGGTCAGCCGTCAATTTGGCATAGTTATCTGTATCTTGTAATTGTCGGAGGACCTCCTCCTTATATTTGTTCTTATGCATGATAACCAGGGCACCGCCCTTGTCAGCTGGCTTCAGGATCAAATCCTCATTTTTCTGAATGGATGCCAGTGCTAATTTCTCTTGTTTAGAGATGTTAGGCTTAATTTTTGTACGGAAGTTTTTTTTGAATTTTTCAAAATCCTTTTTGATTAAGGTGATATATGCTTCAACTGAAGCGTTCGTGTGAGGGGGATTGAAAGTACTCTTGGGTCTAATATTTCGTACATGAAATTGAAATGGACTGTTAAGTTCAGTTGTGTTGACGTCTTCTTTATTCGCAAAAAAGCTTTTTAATCTTAAATTCCTAAAGAAACGATGAAGGTCACATTCTAGTTCAAAAAAGTCTGGGGTAGTAGTAGGGACAAAAGATAATCCCTTTTGTAATACCCCCCTGACTTCCTCATTGATCTCAATCCCTGATATATTAACTACTAAACTCTCTGCTCCCTCCGATTCTGTCGGGTTGAGATCTGGTATGTTGTGTCTCCGGTGTTTCCTCCCCCCCCCTCCTCTTCCTCTTCTTCGATTCCTTGTTCCACGTCCTCTTAAGGGAAAAGGGATTGAGGAGTCACTGAAGTCACTATCAGATGAGGACTCTCCTGGGAAATTATATACTTGTGTCCCTCTTCTAAATCTTCTAAAAGGTGTAAAGTCTGGGTTACGCCATCTGTAGACTTTATTATTTTGATAATCAGTGAGGTCTCTCTGAAATTTCTTATATTTCTTACTCTCTAGGCTTTTTTTAAAAATAGAGAGGTCACTATCCAGCTTAGATTTAAAATTACTGAAGTCTGTTTCAGACTTTAACTCCTTGAGAGATAGTTCCACCTTATCTATCTCCTGCTGCATTTTGGGTAGTTCCTTCTGTATGTACTCTATTGTCAAAATCAGAATATCATAGGAGCATTTATTTAGAATGCCCTCAAATTTGTCACAGTATTCTGAGTTTTCCCTAAATAGTGTGGGATGAAGATGACTCCTGAGACCCCTTGGAATACGCTTCTGTCTGAAATACTCCGCTAGGGTAACTGAATGTAATTCGTATACAATTTTCTGCTTAATCATCTGTTCTAAACTCGGCGGTTCCTTAACATCAGGCTCATTATTCAAAAAATCTCTGTTGCCAACACATAAAGTAGCTATTCGTGAGGCATCCAAATCTGAGTAAGCAAACATCTTAGTCCCTTCCATCGTACTCATCAAACGTGAGTGTGCACGTCACAGACCAAATTAATATATGCGATAAAGTGTGACCGCACCACCCTTTCTAGTTAGTATGCTCAGGCACGGGATAAAGTCCGGTCACAGACTATATAATAATAATAAAACATCAAAAAATCCCAGCCACTGAGTCTTAGAATCAAGAAGTTTTTATTCTTCAACAAAGGATATGATCAAATTGATCTTTCACAAAATGTAATCATAAGGTACCATCAGGTGTAGGTTCACTCAGATCCACACATACCCCATCCACCAAACACATCCGTATCCAACCCTTACCAAACAAGAAAAAAACAAACGTCAAAATCAACATCAGAAGAATAAATGAAAAAAGTGTATTATCACTCCCAGGGCGTCCCCAGGGAGTGAATTTTGACACCACCCACTAAGGACCTAATAGGATTAAGAACCATGAAGAGTGTCCACTGGATCCGTAACTCTGTAATATTATATGGACAAAAAGTGTCTCGTACTGTTGTGGAAACTCCTCAAACAAGAATGTCTCGTATGTTATAAAACTTCCAACTGTAACAATGTGTATCTGTTTGAAACCATCAGCAATTATCTTCTTGCTACTATGTGAAGGTGGTTACAGGAAACATAACTTGTTACAGTATTTGTAATCCATCACAGTAAATGTTGGTGACGACTATCGTGACAAATCTTGTAATTATAAGAGTATTTTGGTTCAAATGTCCCTTAAACCTGGCGTGCTACTGGCCATAGACTGTGTTGCGGGGAGCTGCAAACGTACTGTCGGCCCAAACACACACCCTCTTCGCACTTCACTCACGGTAACGTGCACTATATCTTCCTTGTAATGCCTTTATTGCAGAGGATACAATACATTCCACATTTTCCTTTTTACCCAAACTGCGAGTATCTCATACCCTCATGGCAGTTCATGGCCTTCAATGTGTTGTAAATAAAGCAGATGCTTAAACAGCCGTGTTACCTCCTTCAGCATATGTGTGCATCTATCGGTAGTGCCGTGAGACTCTCTGTCTTAAGTGTGGTTCTGTGGGCCCCCCCAGTGTAAGAATCTGGTCTCACCTCGCAATTGCTGTGGCTCAGATAGCACGATATCCAGGTGTCTGTGGTGGCGTCTCCTCGTTCCGACGCGCGTTTCGGGACTCCGCCCCTTTCTCAAGGAATTTACAGGTAATGGGGTGGAGGTGTGATTGAAATAGAATCAAATGTAATCTTATTGGTTAATGGCATACACACCCCCACTCTAACGTCACATTCTACATACGTATTTGTGGAAATATGGCTTGGTTGAAAAAACGAATGAATCTAAGACTCACAAATGGCTAGTGTACACTTCCGAGCAAGCGTTGAGCAATCTCCAAAATATCGAAATAAAAATAATACGCCAATGCACAGCATCTTCAAAATGAAAAAGCAAAATAGCAAAAAAGCATGAAAGCTGTACGCTACGCATTTAGGGAGTTATCAATATATAGGCATTCTGGACTGTTTCCAAATACTATTTTGTACCTGTTGTCAACAATCGTAACTTAAACAGTACGCTCCCTCACATTACTATTTTCATATAAGATGGGATTATTCCATGTCAGCGGTCCCTTTACGGGATACCCTATTTACATGTTAAATTCTAAAGACTATATACAGTCGACTCAGATAAAACATGTTCCAAGGCTCTCAAGAAGAACTATTTCTAACCCTATTCAATGTTGGTTCTCACAGTCATATTTAATATAACAACAAAGTCATACAGAAGGAACTACCCTTATGTAAACAATTCTACTTTCACATATATCCAGGATAGATAGTGAGTTCTATACAAAGGGGACTGGATATCATATATCATATTTAATTATCGCAGGACTACCACGCCGTGGGACAAAACCATATACATTATTAGATCGTAATGTCCAGGAATCGCAATTATTTAAACCTTTGTCTACCTCTCTTCAATTATTTATCTCCTAGAGAGGGACACAGTCTTGAGAAAGCAATTCAACACTTAAGAAATGCGAAAGGCTCAGATGAAATTTCCCCAGGATATGTCTCTATTGAGACCTTTGGGGACCATGGTATCCAATTGTTTGATCCATAGTGCCTCCTTCCGGAATAGTATTTTCTGTCGGTCACCTCCTCTCCGTAAGGGGGAGACCCCATCAATAACTTGAAACCTTAGTTGGCTCTTGTTGTGTGCCAATCGTGTAAAATGATGGGCCACGGGTGCATCCTCGTCATCCTTACCTATGGCTGATTTGTGCTGACGTATCCTATCACGGACCGTCTGTGTGGTCTCCCCTACATATGCCAGGCCACATGGGCATTTGATGACATATATCACATACTTGGAGTTACAGGAGAACCTACCATTGATCGGAATCCTTTTGCCTGATAGGGGATGGGTAATGTGATCCCCTTGTAACATCGAATGACACAGAGCACAATTCATACAGGGGAAGGAGCCTTTCTTATTGATTGTAATTGGTTTTCTCAGGGTACCCCAATCAGCCCGTATCAGTTCATCTTTCAGGTTTTTATTTCTCCGAAAGGAGAAAAGTGGAGTCTCGTTAAAGATCTTACCCACATGTATATCCTCTCTTAGTAAGTGCCAATGTTGTAAGATTATCCTTTTAAAGACCTTACTATGTGACCCAAAGTGACTCACAAAGGGCACCGAAAATTTTTTAGCTTCACGAGTAGTCTTACTCAATAGGCTAGCCCTGTCAATGTTCAGTACTTTATTCATGTTTTCTTCCAGAATTTGTGCTGGATATCCTCTGTCTAAAAATTTTTTAGACATTTCGTCCAATCTCTGTAGGCAAATTACTGGATCATCCACAATCCTTTTGGTCCGCAGAAGTTCGCCTAATGGAAGATTTTTGATCAGAGAGGGGGGATGGAAACTTTCATACCGTAAGGTATTATTCCGATCCGTTTCTTTAGAAAATAAATCACTTCTGAGTTTCTGATCTACAATTGAAATCATGGTGTCTAAAAAACTTACCCTGGACTTACTTGCTTCCATAGTAAACTTAAGAGAAACATGTGCCAAATTAAGTTTTGATACAAATTGTGTCAGACCATCATCACTACCTGTCCAAACAAAGAAGACATCATCTATGTAACGATACCAGCCTAAGATAAATTTCTTATAGCCTTCATCCTTATAGACCACATCCTTATAGAGAAAAAGCAACTTTGATGATAAAAGTAAATTGATAAAAGTTGATTAAAATTACAAGTCCTATCTGAATAATGAAAGTTTAATTTTGACTAGACTGTCCCTTTAAGTAGAGTAATTGTGAAAACAGATTTTTTTTTTTAATAATGTTATTCTTGCTGGTAAGGAAATTGGGAACGAAACCCACTTATCAATCATAAATTTACTTTCCCAAAAGAATTTTGAGTAATTTAAAATATACAAATTATTAGGGCTGCCTCCTAAATGGACCCCTAGATATATGTGTTTAAAACTGAGATTAAAAATATGTACAAGATATATGTGTAGCCACAGTGATCAAATAATTAATCAAAGATTTACATCTTTTTTGTCGTAAACTAGCACTTAAAAAGATCTTTTCCACACAGAATGATCCGGCTACGGATGAACTAAGAACTTTGGATACATTGATTGAACTGTGGAATGAGAGTGAGGGTGATAGCCCCCCATAGTAGAAACCTTTTTGGACAAAAAATTGAAAACTAAATCTAAATTTATGCCCGCTATCAATAAAATACCACAGCTAGAAGTGTTCCTAAGAATGGTCATGATAGACTTTCTAAAAATCAAAGAAAAGAATGATTTCAATCTAAGTAAATATGAAAATAAAGCTCTATCTGAAATAAAATCATGGGATGATGTTGTGCTGTAGTGAAAGCATCGGATAAAGGAGGTAATGTTGTCATTTGGGAAAAAGAGGATTATATACAAGAAGCGTGTAGACAACTTAATGACAAAAAATGTTATAAACATCTGTTCTCTAACCCTACGTCTCAATTTCTTAGCGAATATAGCAACATGATCAATGATGCCAAGACTAAGGTATCATTCATTAGTCCAAAAGAATGGCAATTCCTGCAAATTTAAAATCCTAAAGTGGCAACACTATACTTATTACCCAAGGTACATAAGAATAAAAACAAACCACCAGGGAGACCAATAGTCTCAAGCATTGGTAGCTTGTGCGAACAAGCTAGTAGATTCCTTGATTTGTATCTTCGAGATATTGTGTTATCACTCCCTTCCTTTACCAGGGACACTATGGATATTCTTTGCAAACTTAATGATATTTCACTTGATGAAAGCGCATTACTAATTACATGTGATGTTGAGTCTTTATATACTTCTATTAAGCATGATAAAGGTTGTAATGCTGTGAAATACTTCCTAGACATGGAGTCCAATGACAGACGGGAACGCAATGAGTTCATACTCAAATTATTACAGTTTGTACTTAAACACAATTTTTTTGTGTTTAACGAAAGATTCTATTTACAAACCCAGGGTACTGCAATGGGTTCTCCATGTGCACCCACATACGCCAACATCTATTTGGGTTGGTGGGAATGAGAGATTGTTTTTGGAGAAGAGCTATCCCACTATACTAAACATATCAGTATGTGGTGCAGGTATATAGATGACTTGTTCATCATTTGGACAGGGAGTGCCACCCAGTTTAAAGAATTCATCCATATTCTTAATCATAATGATCTAAACCTCAAATTGACTTATAATATAGGTGAAGATCGGGTAGAGTTCCTGGACATTATGATTTATAAGGATGACCAAAATAAACTCAAGACTGATCTTTTTAGAAAAGTAACTGCAACTAACTCAATACTACAGTTTGAGAGTTGCCACACGGTACAAACTAAAAAAGCAATCCCCACCGGGGAATTCCTTAGAATTAGAAGAAATTGTAGTGATGACTCTGTATTTTTTGAAAGGGCAAAAGAACTCAAGATCCGCTTAAAAGAGAGAGGGTACACATGTAAAATAATTAGACTCGCATTCCAAAGAGCCAAGAGAATGCCTAGAGACTCTATGTTAATACCTAAAAAGAAGAAAAAAATTGAGTCCGAAGGCATAGTAAGATTTGTCACTACCTACAATGCTGAATACCAAGTGATTAATAGAATATTGAATAATCATGTTGGTATTCTGAAATCAGACCAAGTTCTAGCTCAGAGTATAGGCGATAAAATCTGTACTAGTTGGAGGAGAGCCCCGACAATTGGCAACAAACTAGTGCAAAGCCATTTCATAAAAAAGAAACCCAGTAATAAGAGAATATGTGGCACCTATACCTGTGGATCTTGTAGTTTTTTTTTAAATATATCCATAATGAGAGGGAGTATATTACCCCCACAGGAACGAAACATATGTATGGATTTGTTAACTGCAAGACTAGATATGTTGTATATTGCCTACTTTGTGACTGTGGTCAAAGATATGTTGGAATCAAGACCCGTGAACTCCGTACTAGGCTTGGGGAACATATTAACAACATTAAAAATTGTATTACAGACAATGCTAATAAGAAATCTTTAACTCTAGTTGCTAGACACTATCTGAAAAAACACAATATTAAACCATTACTGAAGGTCTCTGTCCTCCAGGTAATAAAACCAGGTATAAGGGGTGGTAACATTGAATAAATGTTACTGCAATTAGAGTGTCGCTGGATTTTCTGGCTGAACACACTGGCACCTAATGGTCTTAACGAACAGGATGGGTTCGGCTCCTTCTTATAAGAACAACTACTGAACCATTAAAATTTCCTTGCAATACAAAAAATGAATGGGAGTTTGGTGCTTATAAGGGATTTCTAGTCATGTAGGGATTAGACATATGGTAAATAATACACAGGAGATTATGTGTAATACCCTACTGTTTGGGATTTGTAAAACCCTGAATGCCTACTTTATGGTATTTTATTATTCCTTGACCATCAAAGGTATAATGCAAACTATCATCTTGCAAATCAAACTCGCATTAAAATGCCTTTCGCTTTAGGCATGAAGCAGTGGCGGCTGGTGAATTTTTAGGATGGGGGTGCACAAGACCCTGCCCCTATTAGAAAACCATGCCCCTTTGAAAAAACACGCCCCTTTTTAAAAACCATGCCCCTTTTAGCAAGCCACACCCATTTTTAAAAGCCACACCCCTTTGGGAAAGCCACGCCCCTCAAATGGCCCCACCAATTTCAACCAGCAGTGTTTTTGGTCATCGTCTTCTTGAAATATCCAGCCACTGCCTGGGGGTAACTTCAACTGAAGTTTGTGACTGATTCCTCAACATTATTCTCAAGTATCTGCTGATATTGAGTGGAATCCATGAGACCATCAACAATATTACCAGTAGTACAGGTCTTTGGAGGTGGTCTGTGGGCTGTTTTTGACCGTTCTCAACATCCTTTGCCTTTGCCTCTGGCCCTCTCTGATATTTTACTTGCCCTGCCACTTCTGGCCTTAACAAGAACTGTGCCTGTGGTCTTCCACATCCTCACCATGCATTGCTCACTGTGTTCCTCACAGTGGACACAGACATCTTAAATCTATGAATGCATACTCTTCAGTACAGCCATGTTCACGTGCGACAGTGCACAAATGGAGGAGCCTACACTACCTGCCCATGTCTAGTCTTAAAATATACATGATGGTGCTCAGTTAAATTATATAACATATATATATACATATATATTAACCAAATGATTAATTAAAGCTGCAAAATAATAAGAATATTGAATGTACATTTATGAAAAAATATATATTCCTGGATTTAAAGAACCTTCCACTTTATAGAGAAATACAACCACATTTCAATTATTGTTGCCACAGCCCCCAGTGTTCAATATTAGGCAATGCAACCAAAGGCCTTGGCAACATGAAGATAAATACACCAACATTTTACTTTCTAGTACAAAAGAAGATTTTTTCTATTACACTAGTGCATAATAATTTACTTCAAAGGTAAACATTAAAACAATGTTTATAACTCAAGTACAAGTTTTGTAAATCAAGTCAATCCGCCTGTCTTTTTTTGAGGAAAATAAATCAATAACATTTTCGTTGAATTTAGGAATGTCATTTATCAATTGTTTTTCAATTGTCAGCATGGCTAGAGCGGTCAGTCTTTCCTCAGTCATGGTGCTCCTTAGAAATGTCTTAACTCGTTTTAAAGTTGAGAAACATCTCTCAGCCTCAGCAGTTGTCACGGGAATAGTTGAAATAATTTGCAACAGTTTGTAGGTCTCCGAGAAAGTACTGTCCAAGTTATTTTCAATTATAAACTGTAGAAGACTAATGGCACCATTCATGTTTCTGAAATCTGGTCTTCTGTAAATTACACCTAGTTCAGTTTACAGGCGATCTTTCTGTAATGTGTGATAAACAGCTGATGTTTGGTCAAGAAGCTGATTTGGAAAAAATTTCTCGTAATCCGCAAATGTTTCCGCTTGCAGGAGAGAAACAGCCGAGTAGTGAGTTATAAAAGAAAATCTATCTTTTACTTGATTTGTGATAACATTGCATATCTCTTTAGCTGCCACAGTCTGAGCAATGTGAATATTTTCTCTCTTCCTTTTCCTAGATGTTTCCTCTGTTTCTGATATCGTCATGGTCACTGTGTCCATTCTATTCCTTTCGTTTTCCATTGTCTGCTGGAAAGTGTTAATATGTTTTCTAATAAGTGCCGCATCTGTTTATGTTTTCTGAAGTTGGTTGTATAACACATCTACATGTGGCATAATATTGTGGAAAACTGTAAGCCAAAACACGAATACCGAGTCTTGTAACATACGCCGAATAGCCCCTGCTTGATTTATAGCTATTTCTTTTTTCGATGTTGACTCTATTTTTTCCATGCATTCAATTAACTGTTCCCTGTTTTCAAAAACTGTATTGACGGTTCGACTCTTGAAATTCCATCTGGTGGCTGAACCATGAGGTATCCTTCTTCTAACAGTTTCATCTAGAATAGCTATCCTTTGTGGTGAGTTACTAAAAAAGTTAGTAATGTCACTTAGATTTGAAAAAAATACTCGAACTTGTTGATTTTGACTGTTTGCTTGGCTGACAATTAAATTGAGCTGATGTGCATAGCAATGCACAAAATGTGCATTCTTGTAGGTACGTTTAATTATAGCCTGAACACCTGCATGCTGACCACTCATCACGCTTGCACCGTCGTAACTCTGCGATATCAGTTTCTCTGGGTTGTCTATAACTTTTTCCAAAGTAGCTTGAATACACGTAGCTAAAGATTCTGCATCATGTCCAGCTGGATTAGTGAATTCCCAGAATCTCTCAACCGGTTGTCCGTTACCTATAATGTATCTAAAAACAACAACCAATTGGAAGGCAGATGAAACATCAGTAGTTTCATCTGCTATCACTGCTACAAAACTTGCATTTGAGATTTCCTTCTTTATTTGGTTCTAGGGTTGCCACCTGTCCCTTAAAATACAGAACACTTATAAGTTACACATGCTGCAGGGAGGAATATAAGTAGTGCTGTCTAAACACAATAAATGTTCCTCCTTGCACACCCTGTAACTCATAAGTGTCCAGGAAAATATGGCTGAGGTGGCAACCCTATTTGGTTCTGGCAAACAGTAAGCATACAGTCTAATAAATCGTTTTGAATTTCTTTTGATGTTCCTTTAAAAACAGTGGCACTAGCGAGATGTTCTTTTAGAGATGCATCAAGCTCTGCTGAGAAGTTTATAAGACCTCTGAAAATGCCTGGATTTAATGAATCATCGCGTTCGTCATGTCCTCAAAGTGCAAGCTCAAATGAGCCGCAAAATAAAATACAATTAATTATTTTGGAAAGAACATAGCGATTTTTCATTACTTGCTCATTATGTTTTTAAATATTCAAGCGATATGCACTGTCAAGTTGTTGCCAAATATCAACCCTTCCTAGCAAATTAAACTCTAATGTGGAGTTTAAATGTGATTGGGAGCAATTATGTTTATTTGTTTTTTGACTTAAATGTGATAAATCGGCGACACCATAACTCACCCAGCTTGAATCCCCACTTTGTTTTGCAAACAGGAGACAATAAAAACAAAAGAGCCTGTTAGATAATTCACAACCACAAATCCATGGATATTTATCATATACCTCGGGTTTGAATTCTCTTTTGTAATCTCTAGTTTTACATTTTGTCACCTGGGTAAGGTTAAGCATAGGTGTTGGCCTGAGCATTTTAATTTCCATTTTTCTTTCAATGGGCAACGTTGAAAAATGTAATTGCTTTAGCTCAGACACACTAATTTTACTAAGTGCCATCTTAACTGTTAGTTTACACACAAAGAACAGTCCTTTGCTCTTATCTAATATATAACTTGTAGGTAGGTAGCTCTGCAGCTGTTAGAAAATATACAACTCAACTTGCAGTAATAGTTTAATAGTTTGGCGGTTGTTATGTAATATATAACTTGTAGGTAGGTAGCTCTGCAGCTGTTAGAAAATATATTAAAAGTTTAATAGTTTTGTGGTTGTTATGTAATATATAACTTGTAGGTAGGTAGCTCTGCTGCTCTGCAGCTGTTAGAAAATATACAACTCAACTTGAAGTAATAGTTTAATAGTTTGGCGGTTGTTATCTAATATATAACTTGTAGGTAGGTAGCTCTGCTGCTGTTAGAAAATATATTAAAAGTTTAATAGTTTGGCGGTTGTTATGTAATATATAACTTGTAGGTAGGTAGCTCTGCAGCTGTTGGAAAATATACAACACAACACTAGTAGGCAACGGCAAGTAGCAGCTGTTAGAAAATATCAACTGCAACTAATAGGTAATATCTTATAATAATTATAATAATATAGCTCACTAGAGATAAAAAAAAAATAATCTTAAATATGTTATTTTACTGCCTAATTTTAGTATCGGCAGCAGCACAGCAGTTTTTAAAAAAAAAAAAACTTGTACCTTTTTTTTGCTAAACTTCTAATTGCAATCTGCTAATTAATCTGCTAAAATACTTAAATTAAAAAAATCTGCTAATTAATCTGCTAAAATACTTAAATTAAATGTATTAATGGTAAGCAACCGTGACAGCCGTCAACGGTCAACAACTAGTAGTATCAACAGCAGCACAGCAGTTAACTGCTTTTTTTTCAAAAAAACTTTTACCTTTTTTTGCAAAACTTCTAATTGCAATCTGCTAATTAATTAATCTGCTACAATACTTAAATGTATTAATGGTAAGCAACCGTGACAGCCGTAAACGGTCAACAAGTAGTATCAGCAACAGCACAGCAGTTAAATGCTTTTTTTAAAATAAAAAAAACTTTTATCTTTTTTTGCAAAACTTCTAATTGCAATCAGCTAATTAATTAATCTGCTAAAATACTTAAATGTATTAATGGTAAGAATAAGAAACTGTGACAGCCGTCAACGGTCACAACTAGTTTCAGAAAGCAGCACAGCAGATGTTAACTGCTTTTTTTGTAAAAAAAACTTTTAACTTTTTTTGCAAAACTTCTAATTGCAATCTGATAAAATCTGATAAAAAATATTATTTTATTATTCCCAAATTACTCCACTAGTCCACTAAAGAACTCCCTACCTAAGTACTCTAATCTGACTGTCTGAGAGACTGTATCTGTTTTTTTTAAGCAAAAATAAAAATGACCTTTTTTTTTTCTCACACACACAAAATAATAAGCTGCAGGCCTGCAGCAAAATATATATTTTTTAAGGCAAGATTCCTCGTACCTCCCTACCCTCCCTACCCTGTCTGACTCTGTCCCTGACCTTGGCCTTCCTTCCCTATCTAATGTCTGATCTAACTAACTCAGTCTCTGACTGTGAGTCAACAATAGTCACAGACTCAGTGAGGCAGCACTGCAGTAACCACTGTAGAAATTAGTATGTAGATTCAGATTGTTTTTGTTTTACAGAAGAAGAGAGGCAAGTTGTACACAGAGCTCTTAAACAAGGCTCCTATCCGCTCAACGGCTATCTCCTCAATGCGATTTTCGTGCCGTTGAGGGGGAGGAGCCTTGTGGGGGCCGTCACGTGTACGCAGCAGCGTATCAGAGGCGAGCTCAGGCAGACTGTGGGAGGAGGCAGAGCACAGTCTGAAGTGAATCGCACACTTCAGCCTGTGCGGTTAAGGCTCTATTACAGTCGCTGGGCTGGGAGGAGCTACGCCTGCACAGTGATGCATAGAGATCACTGTGCAGGATAGGGGCTCTCTGTTCGCACGTGCGAACAGGTTTAGGATAGGAGCGGTCAGGTGACTGGCGTGGGCGTGACGGCGTGCAGCGCACAAGAGACAGCAGCCGCAGTGCCTGGGGCTGGGCTGGCTGGTCGGGAGAAATCAGGAGGAGGAGACTGACTGACGCGGTGTGGGTCTTCCTGGTGGTGACGTCAGTGCAGTAGTCTGGGTTCTGCTCTGTCGTCCGGCATCCGCCCGGTCCTAGCTCCCCTCCTGTTTGAGTTAAATACATGATGTGATGATATTATACACAACACAGCCTGTCTGAGAGCCTGCCTTTAAGCCTTAACTTTATTATACCTACATTATGTGCTGAAATTATTATTTATGACACAATAATAATGATAATAAAAAATAAAATTATATATTTATTTTTTTTTGGCTTTTTTTTTTTCTCATTTTTTTTTTTGCTCATTTTTTTTTCCTCTTTGCCCCTCTTGCCCCAGGGGGTTCACGTCCGACAGGACTTATGAGCATATCTTATAGTTATGCACTTACTTCCCTTTTGAAACAATATACATATGAGTAATGTTGATATTTATCCAAAAATTAAGTCTTGACTTTTTCTCAATAATATATTGTTTAGTATCACATATATAAATCAGTGACCCTGGTATTAAAGATTTGACCAATTCATTTTGGCTGAGACATATCCTTATGTTTAGTCCAATTGAGATATGGTCTGATAATAGCCAATAATGAAGTACTTTTTTGATTGTATGGTCCTAACTTAGCTGAACCTTTAGAACTCGGTTATCCTTATAAACTCATTTAGTGCTTACATACCATAGCGATTTGCTATATATACATAAAGTTACTGAAGATGAGACCTAGTGACGTGTCCCTTAGTGATTAGATATAGTGGATCATTAGGTATTTCGATTCTCTGAGTATGTCAGCTCACGACAATTTTGAATCAACAAAGTATCCCTTAATTGTACCCTGTTTTATTACTGAATTGCGCCAAGTATGGTAAACTATCAGTGTGTTTAGGAAGTATTTTCACTTGATGTGCATGCCATCACTGAATCACTTCCCTTTTCCTTGACTGATAGTACTTTCTGGTTAAGTGCAGGAGCCCAATTATATTTCCCCTTTTGTATTTGTAGACACAGGATGCTTTTGATTCTTCATCATTCGTTTTGTTTGATGTTTCGCCAGTTCAATGAATAATATTATCCTCTAATCACAATATACTTACCACGATCAGAGTAATTGTGATGTCACTGAGGATTGTTTAGACATGTGTGACGATTATCGTAACCAATGGGAACAGACACTTAATGATAGGCTGACTGAAGTGGGTGTGTCACATACTCACTTTTGATTGGTTTTGAGCAATATATAGACCGGGGACCTAACCAGAATTGGGTTAGCCTTTGAGAAAGCTGTGCTAGTGGTGAAATGAGCATCAGGCATATCAATTGTGTGTGTTAGCCCCATTATAGTGTCTCCTGGTGTGTGTTATCGAACCCAATTGAATTTTGAGGCTGTGTCCTCTTCATACGTTATACACTTAATTTGCAGCCACCCAGCACAGCGCTAACCTTAGTTCCAGCATTGCATAGTACAGATTAATTGTTGTTGGGGTCAATTCCCTATTTGTAGTGAGTATTATCTGCAATCCGTGAACCAATTACATAGGTTTGAGCTGAACTGTGTGACTGCTTGTTGTTACAATACCCAGGAGTGTTATTTGATCACTGCGGCTACACACATATCTTGTACATATTTTTAATCTCAGTTTTAAACACACAATTTTTTCTTTGCACACTATTAGTGTACCTCACATTTTTATTAGCTAATTTAAGTAAAAGTTAAGTTTTATAATTATTCCCTGACCCTGGTACTCTCCTTGGTCTGCACATTTATATAATGTTTACCCTTGAGTGCTGATTCACTGTCAACTTTTTTTCTTTGCTTTAACATATATTTACTATGACAGTCAGCACCCGCCTCTTCTCTTTCTATGTGGAACTAATTGGAATGTATGCCTAGATATATGGGCAATTATGTATATTAGTCTACAGTAATTGATAACTTGATTTAGATTAGGGGTAATACTCAGTTATATATTACACCATATCAATTTTTACTTAAACGTAATAAACAATGTATCCAAAATGTCACCCCTCATCATTTTAAAAATGTATCTGGTATCTGATCAGGGCCTGGGGCTTTGCTAATCTTAACCTTATCAATAGCTATCAAGATCTCATCTACTGAAATCGGTTCATTCAGTTCCTGCAGATCTTCTGGTATAACCTAGGGGAGGGGTATCCTATTCCAAAAAGAGTATTTGATGTGTTGACTAACATTACCTAGCTCATAAATCTTCTGAAAGTATTCATAAAATACTTTCCTGATATCACTGGAGGAGTTTAATCTCTTATCGCCTCTTTTAATACTTGAAATATTTTAGCATCCTTCCAACCAAAAAAAAAAAAAAAAGCCCTATTCTAAAAATAAACTACCAATAGCCCTTAAAAGGGCCTTTTGTAGGGCATTGCCCTAAAGCGATCAGCTCTTTTTCAAAAAGGCCCACTAACCCCTTTAACATTAGAACCTCCCATGCACCAACCCCCCAAAATAAAATAAAAACTAACTAAAAAAACCCGAATTGCCATGAAAAGGCATTGCTCTTAAAAGGGTATTCAGCTCTTTTTCTGCCAAAAAAATAAACAAAAAAACCTAATCTATATAAAAAAACACCCCCAAAAAACAAAACTAACACTAACCCCCAAATTGGTACTCAGCGCTCCATCTTCATCCATCTTCTTATATTCTCCCCGGCAGTCCATCTTCTATTCTTCATCCATTTGGCAGCGGTGATGACGGCAGTGACAGTAGTCCTACTCTTCAGAACATTAACGGAGTTCCTCTGATGCAGTCCCAAGCCGCACACTGAATAGGAAAAAGCTTTCATTTGATTGGCTGATTTGAATTTGAAGATTCAAATCATCCAATAGGAATGCAAGGGTACCACCGCATAAAAGAGGTACTTCACATTCACTATTTATTGTGCGGCTTGGGGTACTCCATGTTAGTGCTATGAAGAGGAGAACCGCCACCACTGGGATGAAGAAAAGGAGATGGACCGCCGGGGAGAAGATAAGAAGATGGATGAAGATAGACCGGCGCTGGAATGAACATAGAGCACCGCTGGGATGAAGATGGAGCGCCGCTGCCATAAACACCGGTGAGTATCAATTTCAGGGTTAGTGTTGGGGGGGTTACTTTTTTTTATAGATTATGTTTTTTTGTTGTTGTTGTTTTTTAGCAGTAAAAGAGCTGAATGCCCTTTAAGGGCAATGCCCATCCAAATGCCCTTTTCAGGGCAATTGGTAATTTAGGTTTTTATGTTGGTTTGTTTTAATTTTGGGGGGGTTGTAATGTTAGAGGGTTTAGTGGGCTTTTTTTAAAAAGAGCTGATTGCTTTAGGCAATGTCCTACAAAAGGCCCTTTTAAGGGCTATTGGCGGTTTATTTTTAGAATAGGGCTTATTTATTCTTTGTGGTGTTTTGGGGGTATATTAGAATAGGATTAAAAAAAAATTGGGGGTAATTGTTTTTTATTTTCTGTAATCTTAGACTTTTTTATTTTTTGTAATGTTAGATTTTTTATTTTTAGTAATGTTTATTTTTAAAGGGAAGATTAGGTTTTTATATAATTTTACAGGTACGATTTTTTTTAAAGTAGGCGTTATTTATGTAAATTTAGGGGTATTTTAATTTGCGTTAAATTAGGGGGTGTTAGGTTAGGGGATTTAGATGTTAGTTTATTACTTTGCAATGTGGGGGGATGGCGGTTTAGGGGTTAATAGTTTATTTAGATTGATTGCAAAATGGGGGATGGCGGTTTAGGGGTTAATAGTTCTATTTAGTGCTTGCGCTGTGGGGGATGGCTGTTTATGGGTTAATAGTTTATTTATGAGTGTAATTGTACTTTGTAATGTATTTTTAAGTGTTTTGTGCCACCTTTTTGTTTCAGAAAACATTTAACCACAGCTCTGAGATCGCAGTAAGGATCGAAGAGTAAAAGGTGATTGCGCTAGCCCAAAACCTTTTGCGCCTCACTTGTAATCTAGCCCAAAGTTAAGGAGGAGAGCTGTGGTGCATTCATGGTTTGGATTCGGATATTGTATCATGACTGAAGTGATGTATGCATGATAGTGATGTCGCGAATAGTTCGCCGGCGAATATTTCCCGGCAAACCTAGCATGTTCGCGTTCGCCTCCTATTCGTCATCATTGAGTAAACTTCGACCCTTTACCTCACAGTCAGAATACACATTACAGCCAATCAGCAGCAGACTCTCCCTCCCATACCCTCCCACCTCCTGGACAGCATCCATTTTAGATTCATTTGGAAGCTGCATTCTTAGTGAGAGGAGGGACAGTGTAGCTGCTGCTGATTTAATAGGGAAATCGATAGCTAGGCTAGTGTATTCAGTGTCCACTACAGTCCTGAAGGACTTATCTGATCTCTGCTGTAAGGACAGCACCCCAAAAAGCCCTTTTTAGGGCTAGAACATCAGTCTGCTTTTTTTTTCTTTCTGTGTAATCTAATTGCAGTTGCCTGCCAGCATGTGTGTCAGGCTCACAGCGTATACTGTGCCCACTTGCCCAGTGCCACCACTCATATCTGGTGTAACAATAGTGTACATTTAAAAAAAACAAAAAACTTTTTTGACTTGTGAAATAATAGCAGACAGCTGCCAGTACCCAAGATGGCCGCCAATAAGGCAGATGGGGAGGGTTAGAGAGCTGTTTTGGGGGGATCAGGGAGGTTGGGGGATAAGGGGGGATGCTACACCACAGCATATGTAAATATGCTTAAAAAAATAATTAAAAACCTTTTATTTTAGTACTGGCAGAATTCTGCCAGTACTTAAGATGGCGGGGACAATTGTGGGGTGGGGGAGGGAAGGGAGCTGTTTGGGAGGGATCAGGGGGTCTGATGTGTCAGGTAGGAGGCTGCTCTCTACACTAAAGCTAAAATTAACCCTGCAAGCTCCCTACAAACTACATAATTAACCGCTTCACTGCTAGCCATAATAAATGTGTGATGCGCAGCAGCATTTAGCGGCCTTCTAATTACCAGAAAGCAACGCCAAAGTCATATATGTCTGCTATTTCTGAACAAAGGGGATCCCAGAGAAGCATTTACAACCATTTGTGCCATAATTGCACAAGCTGTTTGTAAATAATTTCAGTGAGAAACCTAAAATTGTGAAAAAAACATAATTTATGCTTACCTGATAAATTTATTTCTCTTGTAGTGTATCCAGTCCACGGATCATCCATTACTTATGGAATATATTCTCCTTCCCAACAGGAAGCTGCAAGAGTCCACCCACAGCAAAGCTGCCATATAGCTCCTCCCCTAACTGCCATATTCAGTCATTCGACCGAAAACATGCAGAGAAAGGAAAAACCATAGGGTGCAGTGGTGACTGTAGTTCAAATGAAAAAATTACCTGCCTTAAAGTGACAGGGCGGGCCGTGGACTGGATACACTACAAGAGAAATAAATTTATCAGGTAAGCATAAATTATGTTTTCTCTTGTTAAGTGTATCCAGTCCACGGATCATCCATTACTTATGGAATACCAATACCAAAGCTAAAGTACACGGATGATGGGAGGGACAAGGCAGGTACTTAAACGGAAGTTACCACTGCCTGTAAAAAACCCTTTCTCCCAAAAATAGCCTCCGAAGAAGCAAGGTATCAAATTTGTTAAATTTGAAAAGTATGAAGCGCAGACCAAGACTCCGTCTTGTAAATCTGTTCAACAGAAGCCACATTTAAAAAAGGCCCAAGTGAAAACCACAGCTCTAGTAGAATGAGCTGTAATCCCTTCAGGAGGCTGCTGTCCAGCAGTCTCATAAGCTAAATGAATTATGCTTTTTAACCAAAAAGACAGAGAGGCTGCTGAAGTCTTTTGACCTCTCCTCTGTCCAGAATAGACAACAAACAAGGTGAACGTTTGATGAAAACTGTAGTAGCTTGTAAGTAAAACTTTAAAGCACAAACCACGTCCAATATTGTGTAATAGACGTTCCTTCTTTGAGGAAGGATTAGGATACAAGCATGGAACAACTATCTCTTGAGTGATGTACTTGTTAGATATCACCTTAGGAAAAAACCCAGGTTGGTACGCAGGACTACCTTATCCGTACGAAGGACCAGATAAGGAGAATCACATTGTAACACAGATAACTTGGAGACTCTACGAGTCGAGGAATTAGCTACCCAAAAGGAACTTTCCAAGATAAAGATTGATATCTATGGAACAAAAAAGGTTCAAACGGAACTTCTTGAAGAACCTTAAGAATCAGGTTTAAGCTCCATGGCGGAGCAACAGTTTTAAACACAGGCTTGGATCTAACCAAAGTCTGACCAAATGCCTGAACGTCTAGAATACCTGCCAGACGCTTGTGCAAAAAAATAGACAGAGTAAAAATCTTTCCCCTTTTAAGGAATTAGCTGACAACCCTTTTCTCAAAAACATCTTGGAGAAAAGATAATATCCTGGGAATCCAGACTTTACTCCATGAGTAACCCTTGGATTCATAACAATCAGATATTTACACCATATCTATGTTCAATTTTCCTAGAGACAGGCTTTCATGTCTGTATTAAGGTATCAATGACTGACTCGGAGAAGCCATGCTTTGATAACATCAAGCGTTCAGTCTCCAGGCAGTCCATCTCAGATTGATTCTATTTAGATGGTTGAAAGGACCCTGAGGTAGAGGGACCTGTCTCAGAAGCAGAGACCGTGATGGAAAGGATGACATGTCCACCAGATCTGCATACCAGGTCCTGCGTGGCTACGCAGGCGCTGTCAAAAACACCAAAGCCCTCTCCTGCTTGGTCTTGACCTCCGGAGGAAATCCCACTCCCCCGGAAGAAAAGTCTGACGACTTAGAAAATCCACCTCCCAGTTCTCAACACCTGGGATATGGATAGCTGATAGACAAGAGTGAGTCTCTGTCCAGTGAATTATTGTAAGACTTCTAACATCGCTAGGGAACTTCTGTTCCCCCTTGATGGCTGATGTAAGCCACAGTCGTGTATATTGTCCGACTGAGTATGATGTACCTCAGAGTTGCTAACTGAGGCCAAGTCTGAAGAGCATGGAATATCACTCCCAGTTCCAGAATATTTATTAGAAGGAGGGTCTCCTCCTAAGTCCACTATCCCTGAGCCTTCAGGGAGTTCCAGACTGCATCCCAACCTAAAAGGCTGGCATCTATTGTAACAATTGTCCCATCTGACCTGCGGAAGGTCATACCCTTGGACAGATGGACCCGATATAGTCACCAGAGAAGAGAATCTCTGGTCTCTTGGTCCAGGTTTAACAGGGGGACAAATCTGTGTAATCCCCGTTCCTCTGACTGAGCATGCATAGTTGCAGCGGTCTGAAATGTAGACGTGCAAACGGTACTATGTCCCTTGCCGCTACCATTAAGCCGATTTCATTCATGTACTGAGCCACCGAAGGGCGCGGATGGGATGAAAAAACACGGCAGAAATTTAGAAACTTTGACAACCTGGACTCCGTCAGGTAAATTTTCATTTCTACAGAATCTATCAGAGTCCCTAGGAGGGAAACCCTTGAGATTGGGGATAGAGAACTCTTTCCTTGTTCACTTTCCACCCATGTGATCTCAGAAATGCCAGTACTACGTCCGTATGAGACTGGGCAATTTGGATGTTTGACGCCTGTATCAGGATGTCGTCTAAATAAGGGGCCACTTCTATGCCCCGCGGTCTAAGGACCGCCAAGCGACCCCAGAACCTCCATAAAGATTCTTGGGGCTGTAGATATCCCAAAGGAAAGAGCTACAAACTGGTAATGCCTGTCTAGAAAGGCAAACCTGAAAAACGATGGTGATCTTTATGCATCACAATGTGAGGATAAGCATCCTTCAAATCCATTGTAGTCCTCTATTGACTCTCCTGGATCATAGTTAAGATGGTACGAATAGTTTCCATCTTAAATGACGGAATTCTGAGGAATTTGTTTAAGATCTTTAGATCCAAAAATAGGTCTGAAGGTTCCCTCTCCTTGGGAACCACAAACAGATTTGAGTAAAAACTCTGTCCCTGTTCCTCTCTTGGAACTGGATGGATCTCGTACACAATGTAAGAATGCCTCCTTCTTTATCTGGTTTGCAGATAATTGTGAAAGGCGAAATCTCCCCTTTTTTTGGGGGGGAATCTTTGAAATCCAGAAGATATCTCTGGGATATAAATTCCAATGCCTAGGGATCCTGGGCATCTCTTGCCCACGCCTGGGCAAAGAATGAAAGTCTGCCCCCTATAGGATCCGTTACCGGATAGTGGTCCGTTCCTTCATGCTGCCTTAGAGGCAGCAGCAGGCTCCTTGGCCTGCTTATCTTTGTTCCAGGTCCGATTGTCTCCAGACCGCCTTGGACTGAGCAAAAATTCCCTCTTGTTTTGCCTTAGAGGAAGAGGATGCCACACCTGCCCTGAAGTTTTTAAAAGGTACGAAAATTAGACTTTTTTTTTTTTTTTTTTGCCCTTGATTTAGACCTATCCTGAGGAAGGGCATGACCTTTTCCTCCAGTGATATAAGCAATAATCTCCTTCAAACCAGGCCCGAATAGGGTCTGCCCCTTGAAGGGAAGTTAAGTAGCTTATTTATTAAAGTCACGACAGCTGACCATGATATAAGCCATAGCGCTCTGCACGCCAGTATAGTAAAAAACAGAATTCTTAGCCGTTAGTCTAGTCAAATGAACAAGGCATCAGAAAACAAAGGAATTGGCTAGCATAAGCTTGTCAAATATATTCATCCAATGGAGTCGCTTAACTGTAAAGCCTCATCAAGAGACTCAACCCAGAACGCCGCAGCAGCAGTGACAGAAGCAATGTATGCAAGGGGCTGCAGGATAAAACCCTGTTGAATAAACATTTTTTATCCATTGGATCTAAAAAGCACAACTGTCCTCGTCAGAGGTAGTGGTACGCTTAGCTAGAGTAGAAACTCTTCTCTCCACCTTAGGAACTGTCTGCCAGAAGTCCCGTGTGGTGGTAACTATTAGAAAACATTCTTCTAAAAAATAGGAGGGGAAGAGAACGGCACACCTGGTCTATCCCATTCCTTATTAAAAAAAATTTAGTAAACCTCTTTAGGTATTGGAAAAACATCAGTACACACCGGCACTGCATATTATTTATCCAGTCTACACAATTTCTCTGGCCCTGCGATTGTACACATTCATTCAGAGCAGCCAAAGCCTCCCTGAGCAACAAGTGGAGGTTCTCAAGCATAAATTTTAAATGTAGAAATATCAGAATCAGGTTAAATCATCTTCCCTGAGTCAAAAAAAAAATCACCCACAGACTAAGCATATTGTGAGGTAGTATCATACATGGTTCTTAAAGCGTCTGTATGCTCTGTATCTACCCCCAGAGCTAACTGCTTTCCTTTAATTTCAGGTAGTCTGACTAATACTGCTGCCAGAATATTATTCACCACCTTTGCCATGTCTTGTAAAATAAACGCTATGGGCGCCCTTGATGTACTTGGCGCCATTTGAGTGTGAGTCCCTGAAGCGGGAGTCGAAGGGTCTGACACGTGGGGAGAGTTAGTCGGCATAATTTTCCCCTCGACAGAATCCCCTGGTAAAAGAAACGCTATGGGTGCCCTTGATGTACTTGGCGCCATTTGAGCGTGAGTCCCTAAAGCGGGAGTCAAAAGGTCTGACACGTGGGGAGAGTTAGTCGGCATAACTACCCCCACGACAGAATCCTCTGGTGATAATGTTTTTAAAGACAAAAAATGATCTTTATTGTTTAACATGAAATCAGTACATCTGGTACACATTCTAAGATGGGGTTCCACCATGGCTTTAAAACATAATGAACACAGAGCTTCCTCTATGTTAGACATGTTAGAACAGACTAATAATGAGACTAGTAAGCTTGGAAAACACTTTAAATCAAGTTAACAAGCAAATATATAAAACGTTACTGTGCCTTTAAGAGAAACAAATTTTGTCAAAATTTGAAAAACAGTGAAAAAAAAGGCAGTAAAACAAACGAAATTTTTACAGTACATGTAATAAGGTAACAGAGCATTGCACCCACTTGCAAATGGATGATTAACCCCTTAATGCAAAAAACAGATAAAAAAAAAAAAAGACATAGACGTTTTTAAAAACAGACACAACAAACTGCCACAGCCAACAGTGGGAAGCTTCAGTTAACTGTTTCTATGCAAAATTTAAGCCAGCCATGTGGAAAAAACTTAGGCCCCAATAAGTTTTATCACCAAACATATGTTAAAAAACGATTAAACATGCCAGCAAACGTTTTAAAACACATTTTTACAAGAGTATGTATCTCTATTAATAAGCCTGATACCAGTCGCTATCGCTGCATTTAAGGCTTTACTTACATTACTTCGGTATCAGCAGTATTTTCTTAGTCAATTCCATTCCTAGAAAAATATTTTACTGCACATACCTTATCTGCAGGAAAACCTGCACGCCATTCCCCCTCTGAAGTACCTCACTCCTCAGAATGTGTGAGAACAGCAAATGGATCTTAGTTACGTCTGCTAAGATCATAGAAAAACGCAGGCAGATTCTTCTTCCAAATACTGCCTGAGATAAACAGCACACTCCGGTGCCATTTAAAAATAACAAACTTTTGATTGAAGAATAAACTAAGTAGAAAGCACCACAGACTCTCACGACCTCCTATCTATGTTGAGGCTTGCAAGAGAATGACTGAATATGGCAGTTAGGGGAGGAGCTATATGGCAGCTTTGCTGTGGGTGGACTCTTGCAGCTTCCTGTTGGGAAGGAGAATATATTCCATAAGTAATGGATGATCCGTGGACTGGATACACTTAACAAGAGAAATTTAAGTTTTTTTTAAATTTGATCGCATTTGGCGGTGAAATGGTGGCATGAAATATACCAAAATGGGCCTAGATCAATACTTTGGGTTGTCTACTACACTACACTTAAGCTAAAATTAACTCTACAAGATCCCTACATGCTCCCTAATTAACCCCTTCACTGCTGGGCATAAAACACGTGTGGTGCGCAGTGGCATTTAGCAGCCTTCTAATTACCAAAAAGCAATGCCAAAGCCATATAAGTCTGCTATTTCTGAACAAAGGGGATCCCAGAGAAGCATTTACAACCATTTATGCCATAATTGCATAAGTTGTTTGTAAATAATTTCTGTGAGAAACCTAAAGTTTGTGAAAAAGTGAACAATTTTTTTTTATTTGATCGCATTTGGCAGTGAAATGGTGGCATGAAATATACCAAAATGGGCCTAGATCAATACTTTGGGTTGTCTACTACACTACACTTAAGCTAAAATTAACTCTACAAGCTGCCTACATGCTCCCTAATTAACCCCTTCACTGCTGGGCATAAAACACATGTGGTGCGCAGTGGCATTTAGCAGCCTTCTAATTACCAAAAAGCAACGCCAAAGCCATATAAGTCTGCTATAATGGCATGTCTGGCACACAGTGTTGGGGCAAGGGTCCATCTGACCACTGATACCTGGTCTGTAAAGCATGGTCAGGGCAGGTATATCACCTACACTGCGCACTGTGAAGCGGGCGTAACCCTTACACTACCTGATCGATACAACATCATACCTGATGTTTTAAAGCACGTTATTCCAAACAATTTAGGAATGTTAGGTGATTTATGCCCTTTATGGATTAAAACCAGACTCTGCATCAACTATATAATTTTCCATGGGAGTTTTGCCATGGATCCCCCTCCGGCAGAAAGAGTCCCTGTGGGTTTTAAAATTCGCCTGCCTATTGAAGTCTATGGAGGCTTGCCCGGTTCGCCCGTTCGCGAACAGTTGAGGAAGTTTGCGTTCGCCGTTCGCGAACCCAATTTTTTAGGTTCGTGACATCACTAATCCATGACTTATCCATAGTGATAAATTGCCAATATATTCTTTTCAGAAGTTTTTGTAAAATCTCAATATCTGCTCTTCTGATCTTCAGACAACATTCATCGTACCCTACCCATTGTGCTGACAAATTTTTCAGTGTCAAAAAAAATGCTAAAATGTAATGTAATGTGCTATATTGATATATATATATTGCTTAATAAAGGCGCAGGAGGAGCACTGAAACGCATAGCCAGCTACTTACTGCTTGAGACTGCAATTAGAACACTTATTAGAACACTTATGTAGTATTCATATTTATCTCTGCCGGTTTCCTAATTTGGTACCTGATTGGTTGAGGAGGAACACATGCAAAGGTGCACAGGTGACCGCTTTCTCGGAGACGCCATAGAAGTAGAGTACCTCCAGTCCACGACAACATTGAGTTGCCAAGTAAGAGGTGATTCACCAAGTTCCATACGACCGCTAAGTTAGTGTATAGACTATTTCAGAGGTCTGGTACAGAGTAACGATTTCGGGTTAGACCGTGAGTTTTATGAAGTATTAACTCCTGGACCTTTTGAACATTCTGGATATCACTGGTGCTAATTGAACTGACTGAAACGAGCCTAATTGTTGGCAGCTAGTGTGGACATATTGTGCATATCATAACAGAGCAATGGTATATTTTGTGATGTTTAATTATGTGATGTGATACATTGTAATCAACTATTAAGTTGTGGCCACAGCTACTTTTAAATTGTTTTTTTTTTGTCTGCATTTTATACATAAATATTAATTTATATCAACCCTTGCTTTTCTAGCGCATCCCATTATTTTAGCTTTTGAACTATATGTTAACTGTGTAGACTCAATAATTTTATGTATTTCAATCTTCAGACACATATCACTATGTATTGAATTTTCTCCACAGTTTCTTCAGTGGCAACTGTTATAGAGGCAACTGGAGCGAGGTTCATTTGCACGTCTCTCTTACAAAGTCCTGACAATTTTTTTTATCATGTACTTGATGGCTTCACATTTTTCACTTTGCACTATTTTATATACATTTTTAAACACCTCACACAAAGGCCTCTATTTATCAAAGTCTGGCGGACCTGATCCGACAGTGCGGATCAGGTCCACCAGACCTCGCTGAATACGGAGAGCAATACGCTCTCCGTATTCAGCATTACACCAGCAGCTCACAAGATCTGCTGGTGCAATGCCGCCCCCTGCAGAATCGCGGCGAATCGACCGCCAGCATGGATGTCAATCAACCCGATCGTACTCGATCAACCCGATCGTTTCAGTAGTGAAATGAGGTTTATTGGATTAACAGAAAATGGGCAACATGCATCCAAACGAAATTAGACAGGTGCATAAATTTGGGCAGCCTTGTCATTTTGTTGATTTGAATACCTGTAACTACCTAGCACTGATTAATTTGAACACACAATTGGTTTGGTGAGCCCATTAAGCCTTGAACTTCATAGACAGGTGCATCCAATCATGAGAAAAGGTATTTAAGGTGGCAATTTGCAAGTTGTTGTTCTCTTTGACTCTCCTCTGAAGAGTGGCAACATGGGGGCCTCAAAACAACACTCAAATGACCTGAAAACAAAGATTGTTCAACATTATGATTTAGGGGAAGGCTACAAAAAGCTATTGCTGAGATTTAAGCTGTCAGTGTCCACTGTGAGGAACACAGTGAGGAAATGGAAGACAACAGGCACAGTTCTTGTTAAGGCCAGAAGTAAAATATCGGAGAGGCAAAGGCAAAGGATGGTGAGAACGGTCAAAAACAGCCCACAGACCCCCTCCAAAGTCCTACAGCATCGTTCAACAATTCAGCGTATGGGAGAGTGATGCGGAAGAAGCCTTTTCTGCACACACACCACAAACAGTCGCTTGAGGTATGCAAACGCACATTTGGACAAGCCAGCTTCATTTTTGAAGAAGGTGCTGTGGACTGATGAAACAAAGATTGAGTTATTTGGTCATAACAAGGGGCATTATGCATGGCGGCAAAAGAACACAGCGTTCCACAGTAAAATTTGGTGGATGTTCCATCATGCTGTGGGGCTGTGTGGCCAGTGCCGGTACTGGGAATCTTGTTAAAGTTGAGGGTTGCATGAATTCCACTCAATATTAGCAGATACTTGAGAATGATGTTGAGGAATCAATCACAAAGTTACGCCAGAGCTGGATATTTCAACAAGACAACAACCCAAAACACTGCTCAAAATCTACTCTGGCATTTATGCAGAGGAACAAGTACAATGTTCTGGAATGGCCATCCCAATCCCCAGACCTGAATATCATTGAAAATCTGTGGGTGATTTGAAGCGGGCTGTCCATGCTCGGCAACCATCAAACCTAACTGAACTGGAGATATTTTGCAAGGAGGAATGGTCCACAATACCTTCATCCAGACAGTCGTTACAGGCTATAGGAAGCGTCTAGAGGCTGTTATTTCTGCTAAAGGAGGCTCTACTAAATATTATTGTGATATTTCTGTTGGGGTGCCCAAACTAATGCACCTGTCTAATTTTGTTTTGATGCATATTGCACATTTTCTGTTATTTAAATAAACCTCATTTCACTACTGATATATTACTGTGTCCTTCAGTTATTTGATAGATCAAAATGAAATTGCTGATCCAAACACCCAATTATTTATAAATGAAAATCATGGAAATTGTCAGGGGTGTCTTAACTATTGCATGTGACTGTATATGTCTATGTATGTATACATATCTATTTTTGTGTTTATATCTGTATGTATGTCTGTAAATACATATATACACATATAAATACATATATACACATATAAATACATATATACACATATAAATACATATATACACATATAAATACAAATATACACATATAAATACATATATACACATATAAATACATATATACACATATAAATACATATATACACATATAAATACATATGTACACATATAAATACATATGTACACATATAAATACATATGTACACATATAAATACATATATACACATATAAATACATATATACACATATAAATACATATATACACATATAAATACATATATACACATATAAATACATATACACATATAAATACATATATACACATATAAATACATATATACACATATAAATACATATATACACATATAAATACATATACACATATAAATACATATATACACATATAAATACATATATACACATATAAATACATATACACATATAAATACATATATACACATATAAATACATATACACATATAAATACATATATACACATATAAATACATATATACACATATAAATACAAATATACACATATAAATACATATATACACATATAAATACATATATACACATATAAATACAAATATACACATATAAATACATATATACACATATAAATACATATATACACATATAAATACATATGTACACACATATATGCATAGATATACATAATTAGACATGTATATGTATGTATATATGTTAAAGTCCTTTTGCATGCCTTTTTTATAACACCTAAGATGTCATATTGTTGAGCCCATTTAACTTTTTTATGCAATGTTTTATTAAAAATTATTTGTATCTTACAGTATGATGCTTGTAACTGTACTTTTAAATGTTCTTTCCACTTTTTTGTCCTGCATAACAGTTAACCAGAGCTCTGAAGTTGTGCTATCCCAATGCACATTATATTCAATTGCACTCAAGCGAACGTCTTTACTTTCAACTCATAATACGTGCGCTAATTCTGACGTGCACAAAGAGCGACAGATTCCTCTGGTAGGGGTACAGAGGCAACGTTCATTGTTCTCTGACTGATAGGTACACATGCATTGTTCTCTGGCTGATAGGTACACATGCATTGTTCTCTGGCTGATAGGTACACATGCATTGCTCACTGGCTGATAGGTACACATGCATTGTTTACTGGCTGATAGGTACACATGCATTGTTTACTGGCTGATAGGTACACATGCATTGTTTACTGGCTGATAGGTACACATGCATTGTTCTCTGGCTGATAGGTACACATGCATTGCTCACTGGCTGATAGGTACACATGCATTGTTTACTGGCTGATAGGTACACATGCATTGCTCATTTGCTGATAGGTACACATGCATTGCTCACGGGCTGATAGGTAAACATGCATTGTTTACTGGCTGATAGGTACACATGCATTGTTCACGGGCTGATAGGTACACATGCATTGTTCACTGGCTGATAGGTACACATGCATTGCTCATTTGCTGATAGGTACACATGCATTGCTCACTGGCTGATAGGTACACATGCATTGCTCATTTGCTGATAGGTACACATGCATTGCTCATTTGCTGATAGGTACACATGCATTGCTCATTTGCTGATAGGTACACATGCATTGCTCATTTGCTGATAGGTACACATGCATTGCTCATTTGCTGATAGGTACACATGCATTGCTCATTTGCTGATAGGTACACATGCATTGTTCATTTGCTGATAGGTACACATGCATTGCTCATTTGCTGATAGGTACACATGCATTGTTCATTTGCTGATAGGTACACATGCATTGTTCTATGGCTGATAGGTACACATGCATTGTTCATTTGCTGATAGGTACACATGCATTGCTCATTTGCTGATAGGTACACATGCATTGTTCATTTGCTGATAGGTACACATGCATTGTTCTATGGCTGATAGGTACACATGCATTGCTCATTTGCTGATAGGTACACATGCATTGCTCATTTGCTGATAGGTACACATGCATTGCTCATTTGCTGATAGGTACACATGCATTGCTCATTTGCTGATAGGTACACATGCATTGCTCATTTGCTGATAGGTACACATGCATTGTTCATTTGCTGATAGGTACACATGCATTGTTCATTTGCTGATAGGTACACATGCATTGTTCTCTGACTGATAGGTACACATGCATTGCTCATTTGCTGATAGGTACACATGCATTGCTCATTTGCTGATAGGTACACATGCATTGCTCATTTGCTGATAGGTACACATGCATTGCTCATTTGCTGATAGGTACACATGCATTGCTCATTTGCTGATAGGTACACATGCATTGCTCATTTGCTGATAGGTACACATACATTGCTCATTTGCTGATAGGTACACATACATTGTTCTATGGCTGATAGGTACACATGCATTGTTCTATGGCTGATAGGTACACATACATTGTTCTATGGCTGATAGGTACACATACATTGTTCTATGGCTGATAGGTACACATGCATTGTTCTATGGCTGATAGGTACACATGCATTGTTCTATGGCTGATAGGTACACATGCATTGTTCTATGGCTGATAGGTACACATACATTGTTCTCTGACTGATAGGTACACATGCATTGCTCATTTGCTGATAGGTACACATGCATTGCTCATTTGCTGATAGGTACACATGCATTGTTCATTTGCTGATAGGTACACATGCATTGCTCATTTGCTGATAGGTACACATGCATTGCTCATTTGCTGATAGGTACACATGCATTGTTCATTTGCTGATAGGTACACATGCATTGTTCTCTGACTGATAGGTACACATGCATTGCTCATTTGCTGATAGGTACACATGCATTGCTCATTTGCTGATAGGTACACATGCATTGTTCTCTGACTGATAGGTACACATGCATTGCTCATTTGCTGATAGGTACACATGCATTGCTCATTTGCTGATAGGTACACATGCATTGCTCATTTGCTGATAGGTACACATGCATTGTTCTCTGACTGATAGGTACACATGCATTGCTCATTTGCTGATAGGTACACATGCATTGCTCATTTGCTGATAGGTACACATGCATTGTTCTCTGACTGATAGGTACACATGCATTGCTCATTTGCTGATAGGTACACATGCATTGCTCATTTGCTGATAGGTACACATGCATTGCTCATTTGCTGATAGGTACACATGCATTGCTCATTTGCTGATAGGTACACATGCATTGTTCACGGGCTGATAGGTACACATGCATTGCTCATTTGCTGATAGGTACACATGCATTGCTCATTTGCTGATAGGTACACATGCATTGCTCATTTGCTGATAGGTACACATGCATTGCTCATTTGCTGATAGGTACACATGCATTGTTCACGGGCTGATAGGTACACATGCATTGCTCATTTGCTGATAGGTACACATGCATTGCTCATTTGCTGATAGGTAAACATGCATTGCTCATTTGCTGATAGGTACACATGCATTGTTCACGGGCTGATAGGTACACATGCATTGTTCACGGGCTGATAGGTACACATGCATTGCTCATTTGCTGATAGGTACACATGCATTGCTCATTTGCTGATAGGTACACATGCATTGCTCATTTGCTGATAGGTACACATGCATTGCTCATTTGCTGATAGGTAAACATGCATTGCTCATTTGCTGATAGGTACACATGCATTGTTCACGGGCTGATAGGTACACATGCATTGTTCACGGGCTGATAGGTACACATGCATTGCTCATTTGCTGATAGGTACACATGCATTGTTCACGGGCTGATAGGTACACATGCATTGCTCACGGGCTGATAGGTACACATGCATTGTTCACGGGCTGATAGGTACACGTGCATTGTTCACTGGCTGATAGGTACACATGCATTGTTCTCTGGCTGATAGGTACACATACATTGTTCACGGGCTGATAGGTACACGTGCATTGTTCACGGGCTGATAGGTACACGTGCATTGTTCTCTGGCTGATAGGTACACATGCATTGTTCTCTGGCTGATAGGTACACATGCATTGTTCACTGGCTGATAGGTACACATACATTGTTCTCTGGCTGATAGGTACACATGCATTGTTCACTGGCTGATAGGTACACGTGCATTGTTCTCTGGCTGATAGGTACACATACATTGTTCACGGGCTGATAGGTACACATGCATTGTTCACGGGCTGATAGGTACACGTGCATTGTTCTCTGGCTGATAGGTACACATGCATTGTTCTCTGGCTGATAGGTACACATGCATTGTTCACTGGCTGATAGGTACACATGCATTGTTCTCTGTCTGATAGGTACACATGCATTATTCACTGGCTGATAGGTGCACATGCATTGTTCACTGGCTGATAGGTACACATGCATTGTTCTCTGGCTGATAGGTACACATGCATTATTCACTGGCTGATAGGTACACATACATTGTTCACGGGCTGATAGGTACACGTGCATTGTTCTCTGGCTGATAGGTACACATGCATTGTTCTCTGGCTGATAGGTACACATGCATTGTTCTCTGGCTGATAGGTACACATGCATTGCTCACTGGCTGATAGGTACACATGCATTGTTCACTGGCTGATAGGTACACATGCATTGTTCACTGGCTGATAGGTACACATGCATTGTTCACTGGCAAGTAGGTACACATGCATTGTTCACTGGCTAATAGGTACACATGCATTGTTCACTGGCTCATAGGTACACATGCATTGTTAACGGCTGATAGGTACACATGCATTGCTCACTGGCTGATAAGTACACATGCAATGTTCAGAGGCTGATAGGCGCACATGCATTGTTCACAGGCTGATGGGCACACATGCATTGTTCACTGGCTAATAGGTACACATGCATTGTTCATGGTTGATAGGTACACATGCATTGCTCACTGGCTGATAAGTACACATGCATTGTTCACAGGCTGATAGGTACACATGCATTGTTCACAGGCTGATGGGCACACAAGCATTGTACACAGGCTGATAGGTACACATACATTGTTCACTGGCTGATAGGTACACATGCATTGTTCACTGGCTGATATGTACACATGCATTGTTCACTAGAGGACAGGTACACATGCATTGTTCACTGGCTGATAGGTACACGTGCATTGTTCACTGGCTGATAGGTTGACATGCATTGCTCTCTGGCTGATATGTACACATGCATTGTTCCCTAGCTGATAGGTACACATGCATTGTTCACTGGCTGATAGGTACACATGCATTGTTCTCTGGCTGATTGGTACAAATGCATTGCTCACTGGTTGATAGGTACACATGCATTGTTCACTGGCTGATAGGTACACATGCATTGTTCACTGGCTGATAGGTACACATGCATTGCTCACTGGCTGATAGGTACACATGCATTGCTAATTAGCTGATAGGTACACATGCATTGTTCACTGGCTGATAGGTACACATACATTGCTCATTGGCTGATAGGTACACATGCATTGTTCATGGGCTGATAGATACACATGCATTGCTCACTGGCTGATAGGTACACATGCATTGCTCACTGGCTGATAGGTACACATGCATTGTTCACTGGCTGATAGGTACACATGAATTGTTCACTGGCAAGTAGGTACACATGCATTGTTCACTGGCTAATAGGTACACATGCATTGTTCACTGGCTCATAGGTACACATGCATTATTCACGGGCTGATAGGTACACATGTATTGCTCACTGGCTGATAAGTACACATGCATTGTTCACAGGCTGATAGGTGCACATTCATTGTTCACAGGCTGATGGGCACACATGCATTGTACACAGGCTGATAGGTACAAATGCATTGTTCACTGGCTGATAGGTACACATGCATTACTCTCTGGCTGATAGGTACACATGCATTGTTCACTGGCTGATTGGTACACATGTATTGTTCAATGGCTGATAGATACTCATGCATTGCTCTCTGTCTGATAGGTACTTATGCATTGCTCTCTGTCTGATAGGTAAACATGCATTGTTCACGGGCTGATAGGTACACATGCATTGCTCACTGGCTGATAGGTACACATGCATTGTTCACGGGCTGATAGGTACACATGCATTGCTCACGGGCTGATAGGTACACATGCATTGCTCACTGGCTGATAGGTACACATGCATTGTTCACGGGCTGATACACATGCATTGCTCACTGGCTGATAGGTACACATGCATTGTTCTCTGGCTGATAGGTACACATCCTTCTCACTTGCTGATAGGTACACATGCATTGCTCACTGGCTGATAGGTACACATGCATTGTTCACTGGCTGATAGGTAAACATGCATTGTTCTCTGGCTGATAGGTACACATGCATTGCTCACTTGCTGATAGGTACACATGCATTGTTTACTGGCTGATAGGTACACATGCATTGCTTACTTGCTGATAGGTACGCATGCATTGTTCTCTGTCTGATAGGTACACATGCATTGTTTACTTGCTGATAGGTACACATGCATTGCTCACTGACTGATATGTCCACATGCATTGTTCACAGGCTGATAGGTGCACATGCATTGTTCACAGGCTGATGGGCACACATGCATTGTACACAGGCTGATAGGTACAAATGCATTGTTCACTGGCTGATAGGTACACATGCATTGCTCTCTGGCTGATAGGTACACATGCATTGCTCTCTGGCTGATAGGTACACATGCATTGTTCACTGGCTGATAGGTACACTTGCATTGTTCACAGGCTGAAAGGTACACATGCATTGTTCACTGGCTGATAGGTTCACATGCATTGTTCACTAGCTGATAGGTGCACATGCATTGTTCACTGACTGATAGGTACACATGCATTATTCACTGGCTGATAGGCACACATGCATTGTTCAATGGCTGATAGATACACATGCATTGTTCAATGGCTGATAGATACACATGCATTGCTCTCTGTCTGATAGGTGCTTATGCATTGCTCTCTGTCTGATAGGTACACATGCATTGTTCACGGGCTGATAGGTACACATGCATTGCTCACTGGCTGATAGGTACACATGCATTGTTCACGGGCTGATAGGTACACATGCATTGCTCACGGGCTGATAGGTACACATGCATTGTTCATGGGCTGATAGATACACATGCATTGCTCACTGGCTGATAGGTACACATGCATTGCTCACTAGCTGATAGGTACACATGCATTGTTCTCTGGCTGATAGGTACACATGCATTGCTCACTTGCTGATAGGTACAAATGCATTGTTTACTGGCTGATAGGTACACATGCATTGCTCACTTGCTGATAGGTACACATGCATTGTTCTCTGTCTGATAGGTACACATGCATTGCTTACTTGCTGATAGGTACACATGCATTGCTCACTGACTGATAGGTCCACATGCATTTTTCTCTGGCTGATAGGTACACATGCATTGTTCTCTGGCTGATAGGTACACATGCATTCTCTCTTTGTATGCAAATTAATATGACCCTGGGAAAGTCTCTCTATGGGTGATGGGGGAAACCAGACGTGGACTCCTTGCCCAGTATGCTTAGAGGAATGTGGCTGCACCTCACTGACGAGGCCCGTAGGAGGCCGAAACGATCATCTGGGGTTGTCATGTTCCTTGTTCAGAGTAGAATTGCCTGGTATTTCTGGGCTGGACTGACCTTAATTGGCGGGATCAGACTGATATACTTCAGGAAAGGTTTCCTTTGTGAAAAGCACACTGGTCTAAAAGAGGCTGCTTTCCGGGTGGTAAATCGCCATAGAACTAGCTGATGAGCTGTTGTTCGTTCCTGGTAGAGCGCTTCTCTCTTTGTATGCAAATTAATATGACCCTGGGGAAGTCTCTCTATGGGTGATGGGGGAAACCAGACGTGGACTCCTTGCACAGTGTGCTTAGAGGAATGTGGCTGCACCTCACTGACGAGGCCCGTAGGAGGCCAAAACGATCGTCTGGGGTTGTCATGTTCCTTGTTCAGAGGAGAATTGCCTGGTATTTCGGGGCTGGACTGACCTTACTTGGCAGGATCAGACTGATATACTTCAGGAAAGTTTTCCTTTGTGAAAAGCACACTGGTCTAAAAGAGACTGCTTTCCGGGTGGTAAATCGCCATAGAACTAGCTGATTAGCTGTTGTTCGTTCCTGGTAGAGCGCTTCTCTCTTTGTATGCAAATTAATATGACCCTGGGGAAGTCTCTCTATGGGTAATGGGGGAAACCAGACGTGGACTCCTTGACCAGTGTGCTTAGAGGAATGTGGCTGCACCTCACTGACGAGGCCCGTAGGAGGCCGAAACGATCGTCTGGGGTTGTCATGTTCCTTGTTCAGAGGAGAATTGCCTGGTATTTCGGGGCTGGACTGACCTTAATTGGCGGGATCAGACTGATATACTTAAGGAAAGTTTTCCTTTGTGAAAAGCACACTGGTCTAAAAGAGGCTGCTTTCCGGGGGGTAAATCGCCATAGAACAAGCCACTGAGCTGTTGTTCGTTCCTGGTAGAGTGCTTCTCTCTTTGTATGCAAATTAATATGACCCTGGGGAAGTCTCTCTATGGGTGATGGGGGAAACCAGACGTGGACTCCTTGCCCAGTTTGCTTAGAGGAATGTGGCTGCACCTCACTGACGAGGCCCGTAGGAGGCCGAAACGATCGTCTGGGGTTGTCATGTTCCTTGTTCAGAGGAGAATTGCCTGGTATTTCGGGGCTGGACTGACCTTACTTGGCAGGATCAGACTGATATACTTCAGGAAAGTTTTCCTTTGTGAAAAGCACACTGGTCTAAAAGAGACTGCTTTCCGGGTGGTAAATCGCCATAGAACTAGCTGATGAGCTGTTGTTCGTTCCTGGTAGAGCGCTTCTCTCTTTGTATGCAAATTAATATGACCCTGGGGAAGTCTCTCTATGGGTAATGGGGGAAACCAGACGTGGACTCCTTGCCCAGTGTGCTTAGAGGAATGTGGCTGCACCTCACTGACGAGGCCCGTAGGAGGCCGAAACGATCGTCTGGGGTTGTCATGTTCCTTGTTCAGAGGAGAATTGCCTGGTATTTCGGGGCTGGACTGACCTTAATTGGCGGGATCAGACTGATATACTTCAGGAAAGTTTTCCTTTGTGAAAAGCACACTGGTCTAAAAGAGGCTGCTTTCCGGGGGGGTAAATCGCCATAGAGCAAGACACTGAGCTGTTGTTCGTTCCTGGTAGAGTGCTTCTCTCTTTGTATGCAAATTAATATGACCCTGGGGAAGTCTCTCTATGGGTGATGGGGGAAACCAGACGTGGACTCCTTGCCCAGTTTGCTTAGAGGAATGTGGCTGCACCTCACTGACGAGGCCCGTAGGAGGCCGAAACGATCGTCTGGGGTTGTCATGTTCCTTGTTCAGAGGAGAATTGCCTGGTATTTCGGGGCTGGACTGACCTTAATTGGCGGGATCAGACTGATATACTTCAGGAAAGTTTTCCTTTGTGAAAAGCACACTGGTCTAAAAGAGGCTGCTTTCCGGGTGGTAAATCGCCATAGAACTAGCTGATGAGCTGTTGTTCGTTCCTGGTAGAGCGCTTCTCTCTTTGTATGCAATTTAATTTGACCCTGAGGAAGTCTCTCTATGGGTGATGGGGGAAACCAGACGTGGACTCGTTGCCCAGTGTGCTTAGAGGAATGTGGCTGCACCTCACTGACGAGGCCAGTAGGAGGCCGAAACGATCGTCTGGGGTTGTCATGTTCCTTGTTCAGAGGAGAATTGCCTGGTATTTCGGGGCTGGACTGACCTTAATTGGCGGGATCAGACTGATATACTTCAGGAAAGTTTTCCTTTGTGAAAAGCACACTGGTCTAAAAGAGGCTGCTTTCCAGGTGGTAAATCGCCATAGAACTAGCTGATGAGCTGATGTTCGTTCCTGGTAGAGCCCTTCTCTCTTTGTATGCAAATTAATATGACCCTGGGGAAGTCTCTCTATGGGTGATGGGGGATACCAGATGTGCACTCCTTGCCCAGTGTGCTTAGAGGAATGTGGCTGCACCTCACTGACGAGGCCCGTTGGAGGCCGAAACGATCGTCTGGGGTTGTCATGTTCCTTGTTCAGAGGAGAATTGCCTGGTATTTGGGGCTGGACTGACCTTACTTGGCGGGATCAGTCTGATACTTCAGAAAAGTTTTCCTTTGTGAAAAGCACACTGGTCTAAAAGAGGCTGCTTTCCGGGTGGTAAATCGCCATAGAACTAGCTGATGAGCTGTTGTTCGTTCCTGGTAGAGTGCTTCTCTCTTTGTACACATGCATTGTTCACAGGCTGATAGGTACACATGTATTGTTCTCTGGCTGATAGGTACACATCTCTGGCTTATAGGTACATATGCATTGCTCACTGGCTGATAGGTACACATGCATTGTTCATGGACTGATAGGTACACATGCATTGATCACAGGCTGATAGGTACACATGCATTGCTCACTGGCTGATAGGTACACATGCATTGTTCTCTGGCTGATAGGTACACATGGATTGTTCACGGACTGATAGGTACACATGCATTGCTCACGGGCTGATATGTACACATGCATTGTTCTTTGGCTTATAGGTACACATGCATTGCTCACTGGCTGATAGGTACACATGCATTGCTCACTGGCTGATAGGTACACCTGCATTGTTCTCTGGCTGATAGGTACACATGCATTGCTCACTGGCTGATAGGTACACATGCATTGTTCATTGTTCTCTGGCTGATAGGTACACATGCATTGTTCTCTGGCTGATAGGTACACATGCATAGTTCGCTGTTCATTGGCTGACAGGTACTCATGCATTGTTCACTGGCTGATAGGTACACATGCATTGTTCATTGCTCACTGGCTGAGAGGTATACATGCATTGCTCATTGTTCAATGGCTGATAGGTAGACATGCATTGTTCATGGGCTTATAGGTACAAAGGCATTGTTCTCTGGCTGATAGGTGCACATGCATTGTTCTCTGGCTGATAGGTACACATGCATTGTTCTCTGGCTGATAGGTACACATGCATTGTACATTGTTCTATGGCTGATAGGTACAAAGGCATTGCTCACTGGCTGAAAGGTACACATGCATTATTCATTGTTCTCGTTCTGATAGGTGCACATGCATTGTTCTCTGGCTGATAGGTACACATGCATTGTATATTGTTCTCTGGCTGTTAGGTACACATGCATTGTCCATGGGCTGATAGGTACACATGCATTATTCATTGATCTCTGACAGATAGGTACAAAGGCATTGTTCATTAGTTGATATGTAGACATGCATTGTACATTGTTCAACCTCTGCCATTTCAGAGTTTCTTCTTTGAGAGACAGGAAGAAGTCCAGCAAGGACCTGGCTCAGCATCTGGCAGCTTCTTTGGGATGCCAAGTTCACCCTTCTGCAGTCCAAAGAAGCTTGATCAGGAATGGACTTTGTGGAAGGGCAGCAGCCGAGAAACCACCTTTTTGGAAGGTGAACAGGGTGAAAAGGCTAAGATATGCTAAAGCTCACAAAAATCGATTGAAATGAAAATCAGTGGAAAAGAGTATTATGGAGTGACGAGTCCAAGTTTGAAAATTTTGGGTCCAATGGTTAACAATATATGAGAAGAAGAGTTGGAGAGAGATGGAAGAATGAGTGCATGCGGCCTTCAGTGAAACATGGTGGAGGGTATGTCCTGGTCTGGGGCTGCATTTCTGCCAGCAGTGTTGGTGATATTGTCAAAATTGATGGGATCATAAATACTAAGAAGTACAGACAGGTTTTACTTCTCTCTCCCTCGTGCTGTCAGGCTTTGCCCTAATCTTTCTTCCTTGTTGTTCATGTTCCCTGAAGACTTTTTTTGTTCAGTGAAGCCTACCACCCAACTCAATAATAAATTAATTTCACTTCCCTCATCTAACTTTGCATTAACATCTTTCTCAATCTTGCAGTCCTCACCTCCTGTTTCTCAACCTCCTACCCTTCTAGATTGTACGTTCCAATGGGAATAGGGAATTCCTCCTGTATGTGTTTGTAAATTTTGTCCTGTCTCTTACAAGTCTTGTATTGTTTTATTTAAATGAATTGTATCCATGGACAGCACTGCGGAATATGTTGGCACTTCATAAATAAAGTATAATAATAAAATAATAATACTTCATCATGCCATTCCTTCTGGAAAGCGCCTGATTGGGAATGGTTTTATTTGTTGAGCATGATAATAATTCCAAACACAATGCTAATGCAGTAAAATCATATTTGGAGAGAATCCAGACCTGAACTTTATAGAGGCAGTATATGGAATCACCTGGACAGAGAAAGAAATAAAAGAGAAAATAAATCTAAAGAAGAACTATGGGAAGTGCTGAAAGAAGCCTGGTATAATATACCAGAAGATTACTTCCGAAAACTTCAGGAACGTCTCCCCAAAAGAGTTCAAGATGTGCTTAGTGAGTCACATTAAAAACTGACTTTTGCCTGAAGAAGCCATTTTGTTCTGAAAATTTGTGGGGGTTTCTATTTGTGTACATATTTCCTGTATTTTCTGTTTGTATCTTATCAAAGAGACCAGAAATAAATATGGATAGTCATTAAAACGTTGCTAAAACAACAAATCTAATGGTGGCCTAAGACTTTTGCACAGTACTGTGTAAATATATATTGTTAACGTAAAGAAAAAAAAGAAGTATTGCATAGAATAAAGGCCTTTTTATGGGAAACAATCTTAAATAAAATGCATAACGTAGAAGCTATTGCCTGCACTGTACTTACTGAACAACAGTTATCGCTGCTTTGTGAATAAGGCCCTCTCTTGCTGACCCCAATGAAAAGCATCTTTTTTTTTTTCCCCTGCGTAACGTCTGGGAATAGCGATAATCCTTCCAAACAGCAAGGACAAAACTGATAAAGATAAACTGAAAAAAAAAATGAAAAAAAGCAAATCTTTGGTCTCTGTAGAAGCTAGTTATTACAGCAAGCTGCGTTTCTTACTGAGACATTTGTGATGAGATGCGTTTGCAAAATTACCTCTTGCTCCATTCCATAAAAAAAAATGAAATAAATAAAAACGCTACACTTTGAAAATAAATACCTTTTAAAGTATTCTGTGTCAAGGTCAAACCTTTTTGCTTGATGTGGTTAAGCATGTAAATTATTACATCAGCAAGCCTACAAGGCACTCACAGAAAGTCTTATTTGAATAATATCATCTGTAACTTCACTTGCTCCTTAAGGGTGTTTAGTATAACTGTGTGTTAGGATATACTTAATCCAATCTCATTTTAGCGTTTTCTTTTAAGATTTTGAAAATTAATAAATCCTCATGATATTTTAAATTACCATGAGATTTATAAGCATAACTTTGTAAATTTAACCCGTTTCTGTACATACCCTCTAGGCCTACGTACTAATGAATAGGAAATAACGATACCAGTTTAAAGAAGGTCTTTATATGTAGTAATATACGAAAATCCTTTTAGCTGGATCAAGTACAAAAGTGCGCTTTTCTTAAAACTGAAAATCCTTTACAAAATTACTTGTAATTACAGTCACCAAAGGATAAAAAGGAAGCAATATTGAAGTATTGTGGATTATTGTAGTCGTACTTGCTTGGTGTTCCCTATGTAAATAGTGCAGTTCATGAAGCAAGTGAATAGAATTCTGTACAGGCAGCAGATGTAATTGTCATTTTGTTTACATGCGCTTTGTTTTATTTGATGTTTGCTTGGCTTTTGCATAATGAGATGTAAACAATTTATTGCAGTATGTTTTTAATTGTATTTCTATGCACATATTTGGTTATTTCATCTTTTTCATTTATCTAAACCAATTTGAATAAATGAATGAATTCTAAAGGACACAGAAATATGTGTTTGAGACCCATCATTGCATTATAATGTAGAACTGAGTAAACTTTTTTTGTTCTAAAGGGATATAAAAATAAATAAATGCATGTTGTTTTGTTTATGACTTTGCTAAGCCCAAATTTTTTTCTTTCATGATTCAGATAGCGCAGGCAATTTTAAGTAACTTTCTAATTTGCTCCTATTATCAATTGTTCTTTGTTCTCTTGGTATCTTTATTTGAAAAGCACAAATGTAAGCTTAGGAGCTGGAACATTTTTGGTTCAGTACCTTGGCAGTGCTTGTTGATTGATGGCTAAATGTAGCTCATTTTTTGGTTCAGCACCTGGTTAGCGCTTGTACATTTTTTGTGCCAATGCTTTTTTTAAAACGTATACTCACATTACGGGCTAGCTTGCAAGTGTTGTGCTAAAGTTTGGGTGCAAGAGATATTTTGCGTTAATTTACACACATATTACAAGCTGAAAGTAAAAACATTCGATCAAGCGCAATCAAATTTAACATGCATAAAGGGTAAGGGCTAAAAATGTTTGCACCAAACACAACATACATACATTAAAATAAACACTATCTGATAAAAAAGAGCTATAAATATTAATGTAAAAAAGTTATAAGGGTTCTAAGGTATATGGTGTATAATACGATCAGGTTGATTGACACCACCTGCTAGCGGCCGCGAATCTGCAGGGGGCGGTATTGCACCAGCAGTTCACAAGAACTCCTGGTGCAATGATAAGTGCCGACAGTGTATGATGTCGGCATTTATCGATGTGCAGCGGACATGATCCACTATATCGGATCATGTCCGCTCGCACAATCATAAATATGCCCCTTAGTATTTCTATAATGGTACTTGAAATTGAAATATAGTTCTACTCTGATCCTTGATATTAAAAAGTATGACACCAATGGAATACACAGTTATGTGACAGAAATACACTAAAGTTACATATAAAGTGTACATATAGTGATGTGATAGATTAACTGTTCTCAACAAGACAACAGGTGTCTACAACAAACATATACTGTATATTCACTGCTATAGGTTCCAGAAATATATATAGCAACATGACTCCCCAGTCATGCATCAAGTAGGTAATCTGCTGTGACAAGACACTCTGCTGATCTGCCAAGTAGCCTTGTATTAATGCACCTTTATTACAGACAGAAATTAGAAGTATGTTAATTCCAAATACATTATTTATTACTGTGTAGAGGGATTTATTGCTGTGCTCTAATGCAGTGAAGTACATAGATTTCTGTACTTCCATTTTTTTACATATAGTACTTGTAAATAACTCTCCATTTATGTGCTTGTATACATTAGCATAATATCATTTTGGTGTTCATTCATATGTTTCCCTGTTAAGCCATAATAAATATATGATATTTATTATGATCAATCTAGTGATTCCCTAAAACCTAACCAAACAACCTATGCATGCATTCTGACATTTACTTAAATAGATTTATCAGCATTACTTTTACACCATATTTGCAAACCTGGGCACCAGCAGCAACAGCAACTTTAAAGAGACATTAAACACTTTGGTAATATAAAATGATAAATTACATATATAAAAAGAAGTCTGCAATATATTTTCATTGTTTATGTTGTCCCTATTTCCTGTGATTCCATTCTGTAATTGTAAGCTTTTCAGTTCCTGTTAGAAATGGAAGTGCTTAAAGGGACAGTCTAGTCAAAATTAAACTTTCATGATTTAGATAGGGCGTGCAATTTTAAACAACTTTCCAATTGACTTTTAACATTACATTTGCTTTGTTCCCTTGGTGGTATTTTTGAAAAGCTAAACCTAGCTAGGCTCAAACTGATTTCTAAACCGTTGAAAACCGCCTCCTAGCTCAGAGCATTTTGAAAGTTTTTCACAGTTAGACAGTGTTAGTTCATGTGTGTCATATAGATAACACTGTGCTCACTCCCGTGAAGTTATTTAGGAGTCTTCACTGATTGACAACACTGCATGTCTGTCAAAAGCACTTAGATAAGCAGGCTGTCTGCAGAGGCTTAGATATAAGGAAATCACAGAGGTAAAAGGTATATTAATATTACTGTGCAAAAATGGGGAATGGTTAATAAAGGGATTATCTATCTTTTTAAATAAGAAAAATGTTGGTGTTTCCCTTTAACACTGTTATATTACACACAGCCATTGGCTGCAAACTCTAGTGACCTATTTATAACTGTCTCTAATTGGCCACATCAGAGAAGGTAACCTAAGTTACAACATGGCAGCTCCCATTGTTTTAAAGACATCAAGGGCTAGATAACAAGTAGAGAGCTAAATTATCGCTCGCCTGCAAACGGGCAAATTTGCCTGTTGGCGGGTGGCAATAATTAAACAGCCATTACAAGTAGTTACCTCAAGCTTGCAGTAGCAATTAGAGCTTATAAAATTCCAATACAAATATATTTATATTTGCTGCCATCGCTGTACTACTTACCCCCTTTGCTGCGCTTAGGTTCTGTGCCGTCTCTGAAGGCATCAGAAAGAGGCTCCCATTGGAGCCTATAGAAGCTCGCTCTCGTGAGTGCAAGGCTTTCCAGCAATGCAAATGCGAGCTCGTGTTCACATTGCTGACAACTTGTAATACCAGCACAAATTAGCATGCGCTGGTAGTACTCAGTAGAGCGCTAATATCACTCTACTGAGTACTTCTGGGACTCCCTGCTGCATTGTTCTGACTTCCTGCTCCAACTCTTCCCCCCTCCCACCTCTATATACTTGCATTCTCTGCTCTTCTGCTCAGTCCCTTAAGGGACTCCCTGATGCATTGTTCTGACTTCCTGCTCCAACCCTTCCCCCCTCCCACCTCTATATACTTGCATTCTTTGCTCTTCTGCGACTCCCTGCTGCATTGTTCTGACTTCCTGCTCCAACTCTTCCCCCCTCCCCCCTCTATATACTTGCATTCTCTGCTCTTCTGCTCAGTCCCTTCTGGGACTCCCTGCTGCATTGTTCTGACTTCCTGCTCCAACCCTTCCCCCCTCCCACCTCTATATACTTGCATTCTCTGCTCTTCTGCTCAGTCCCTTAAGAGACTCCCTGCTGCATTGTTCTGACTTCCTGCTCCAACCCTTCCCCCCTGCCACCTCTATATACTTGCAGTCGCTCTGCAACTGCGCAGCGGGTGTGCCAAAGGTGCGCCAAAGGTAAGCCCGTCAGCGCCCGACCGCGCATGGACCGCACCCAGCACCACGAACCATGACCTCCGCACCCTCCACCGCTATAACACCAGCACCCTTCGCTCTCTCAACATCGGTAAATCATCAGTATGCCACCTTGCATCCCCGACGAACACCAGAGGACTATTCACCTGCCACAACTTCTCTTTCACCACCCTCCCAACCACAAACCTACTAAACAACCTTCACTCAAACAGCCGCGAGAACCTCAACTGCATCCTCCTCAACACCCGCTCCATCCACAAGCACACCATCGAAATCTGGAACCTGCTCGACTACACCTCCCCAGACGTCGCCTTCCTCGCCGAAACCTGGCTCCACTGACGCCAACTCCTCCGCCCACCACCTACATTGCTGGATCACAGACTGCGCAAATACCCTTGCCCCCCTCAAGAAACGGTCCCGCTGCCAGCCCACCAACAAGGCCAACTGGTTCACCCCCACCCTCCAGGACTCCAAATGCCACTGCAGACAATTAGAGAAAACATGGAGATCCAGCAAGTCCCCCTCGGACAAATCCGCCTACAAAGAAGCCATTACCACCCACCACCACCTCATAAAAACCACAAAGAAAACCGCTATCCTAGACAGAATCCACACCAAAACCCACAACAGCAAGGAGCTGTTCACAGTCATCAAGGAATTCTCCAAACCCAACAATGACACTAACGACATCCCACCCTCCCAGGACCTCTGCGACAACATCGCTACTTACTTCCACCACAAGATCATCAACATCTACGACAGCCTCGAGCTCTAGAACTCACCACTCACCGCCGACCCACCCACCCCCACCTCACACAAACCCACCACCCAACACCGTCTACGGACTACCTGGATCCCCCTCACCACGGAGGAAACACTCAGAATCATGAAATCTATCCACTCCAGAGCACCCTCTGACCCATGCCCGCACCACATATTCAACAAAGCGGGTTTTACCCTCACCCACGATTTCTGCCTCACCATAAACTGCTCCATCAAAACTAGTACCTTCCCAGGTGACTGGAAGCATGCAGAGCTGAAACCCCTGCTGAAGAAACCCACAGCTGATCCCATAGATCCTAAAAACTACCGCCCCATCTCTCTACTCCCCTTTCCAGCCAGTAATCAAGAAGGCCATCAACGCACAACTTGTTGACCACATCGAGACCAACCACATCTTGAACCCCTCCCAATCCAGTTTCAGGAGCAATCACAGCACAGAGACCGCCCTCCTTGCTGCCACAGACGACAACCATGCCCTGCTCGACCAAGGAGAGACTGCCGCCCTCATCCTTCTAGACCTCTCAGCCGCATTCGACACTGTAAACCACAGCACCCTCCTCACGCACCTACACGATGCCGGCATCCACAATAAGGCCCTAGAATGGATCACCTCCTTCCTCAGAGGCAGAACCCAGAAAGTCAGACTCCCACCCTTCTCCTCCAATCCCACAGCAATCAGCTGCGGCATACCACAAGGCTCTTCTCTTAGTCCCACCCTCTTCAACATCTATATGGCCCCCCTCACCGCCATCATCTGACAACACAACCTCAACATCATCTCCTACGCTGATGACACCCAGTTAATCATCTCACACACCCAAGACCCCGCCACGAAAAACATCCACGAAGGACTTACAGCAATTGCCACCTGGATGAACAACAACCGTCTCAAACTCAACACTGACAAGACCGAAATCCTCCTCCTCGGACCCACCAAATCTGCATGGGATGACTCCTGGTGGCCCACAGCCCTCAGACACCCTGTAACTCCAACACACCATGCACGAAATCTAGGCGTCATCCTCGACTCATCAATTTCCATGGATCGCCAAGTCAACGCTGTCTCTTCGACTTGTTTTCACATACTCCACCTACTGCGAAAAATCTTCAATTGGCTCCCCACCAAAACTAGAAAATCTGTCACCCACACCCTCGTCAGTAGTCGACTGGACTACGGCAATGCACTCTACGCCGGGTCCACCATCAAACTCCAAAAATGACTCCAACGCATCCAGAACACCTCAGCCAGACTCATCCTCGACATCCCTCGCCAAAACCACATCACCAAACACCTAAGGAACCTACACTGGCTCCCCGTCAACAAGAGATTCACCTTCAAGCTCCTAACCCATGCATTCAAGGCCCTCCACAATATCGGTCCTGAATACATCAACCACAGTATCAATTTCTATACCCCCTCCAGACAACTCCGCTCTGCCGACCAAGCACTCGCAGTCATCCCCCGCATCAAGAAAAAAACAGCTGGAGGAAAATCCTTCTCCTATATGGCAGCAAGATCATGGAACTCCCTCCCGTTGCACCTCAGACAATCCACCTCCCTTACAAACTTCAGGAAGGACCTCAAGACCTGGCTCTTCGACTGAATCGTCTTCCCTTAGCCCCCCTCTCCCCCCCACCCATAGCGCCTTGAGACCCTCACGGGTGATTAGTTTGCGCTTTACAAGTACCCAATAGATAGATAGATAGATAGATAGATAGATAGATAGATAGATAATATCACTTTCACAAAAGCGATATTTAGCACTCCACTTGTAATCTAGCCATAAAACGTTACACTTATTTTGTCAATATTTATACAGGTAATGAAACTTTATACAATACATCTACATGTTATTCTCAGACTAATCTTTTATTTAAATGCACCATTCTATCTAGAAATTACATTTGGCTAGATTACGAGTTTTGCGGTATGAGTGAAAAAGCAGCGTTAAAGGGACAGTCTAGGCCAAAATAAACTTTCATGATTCAGATAGAGCATGTAATTTTAAACAATTTTCCAGTTTACTTTTATCACCAATTTTGCTTTGTTCTCTTGGTATTCTTAGTTGAAAGCTTAACCTAGGAGGTTCATATGCTAATTTCTTAGACCTTGAAGCCCACCTCTTTCAGATTGCATTTTGACAGTTTTTCACCACTAGAGGGTGTTAGTTCACATATTTCATATATATAACACTGTGCTCGTGCACGTTAAGTAATCTGGGAGCAGGCACTGATTGGCTAGACTGCAAGTCTGTCAAAAGAACTGAAAAAAGGGGCAGTTTGCAGAGGCTTAGATACAAGATAATCACAGAGGTTAAAAGTATATTATTATAACTGTGTTGGTTATGCAAAACTGGGGAATGGGTAATAAAGGGATTATCTATCTTTTAAAACAATAACAATTCTGGTGTAGACTGTCCATTTAAGGCTCTTTTTTACTACCGCTGGTATTACGAGTTTTGCAAGTTTAGCTGCACCGCACACTTTTTTGGCCGTAACGCAACTTAACTACCGCAGCTTTCCAAAAGTCCTTTTTCAATGGGACTTCCTTTGCGCCGGTATTACGAGTCTGCCTGGGAGGCCAAAAAGTAACCGGTACAGCCAATACCGTCAAGATCCATACCGTAAACTGAAAGTCAGTAGTTATGGGTTTTATGCTACAAAGCTGTAACATAAAACTCATAACTAAAGTGCTAAAAAGTACACTAACACCCATAAACTACCTATTAACCCCTAAATTGAGGCCCTCCCGCATAGCAAACACTAAAATAAAATTATTAACCCCTAATCTGCCACTCCTGACATCGCCGCCACTATAATAAGCATATTAACCACTAAACCGCCGCACTCCGGCATCGCAAACACTAGTTAAATATTATTAACCCCTAATCTGCTGCCCCTAACATCGACGCCAAATACCTACATTTATTAACCCCTAATCTTCCACCCCCAACGTCGCCGCCACTATACTAAAGTTATTAACCCCTAACCCTAAGTCTAACTCGAACCCTAACACCCACTAACTTTAATGTAATTAAAATAAATCTAAATAAAACCTACTATTAATAACTAAATAATTCCTATTTAAAACTAAATACCTGTAAAATAAACCCTAAGCTAGCTACAATATAACTAATAGTTACATTGGCCCATATTTATCAAGCTCCGTACAGAGCTTGAAGGGCCGTGTTTCTGGCGAGTCTTCAGACTCGCCAGAAACACAAGTTATGAAGCAGCAGTCTAAAGACCGCTGCTCCATAACCCTGTCCGCCTGCTCTGAGCAGGCGGACAGGAATCGCCGGAAATCAACCCGATCGAATACGATCGGGTTGATTGACACCTCCCTGCTGGCGGCCATTTGGCCGCAAGTCAGCAGGGGGCAGCGTTGCACCAGCAGCTCTTGTGAGCTGCTGGTGCAATGCTGAATATGGCGAGCGTATTGCTCGCCATATTCAGCGAGGTCTGGCTGACCTGATCCGCACTGTCGGATCAGGTCCGGCAGACTTTGATAAATTGGGGCCAATGTATCTATCTTACGTTTTATTTTTATTTCACAGTTAAGTTTGTATTTATTTTAACTAGGTAGACTAGTTAGTAAACAGTTATTAACTATTTACTAGCTACCTAAAATAAATACAAATTTTCCTGTAAAATAAAACCTAACCTGAGTTACACTAAAACCTAACCTTAGGCTACAATTAAATAAATTACATTTATTAAATACAATTAACTAAATTACAAAAAACAAACAAACACTAAATTACACAAAATAAAAAGAAATTATCAAATCTTTAAACTAATTACACCTAATCTAATAGCCCTATCAAAATAAAAAAGCCCCCCCAAAATAAGAAAACCCTAGCCTAAACTAAACTGCCAATAGCCCTTAAAAGGGCCTTTTGCAGGGCATTGCCCCAAAAAAATCAGCTCTTTTACCTGTAAAAAAATACAAACAACCCTCCAACAGTAAAATCCACCACCCACACAATCAAACCCCCCAAATAAAATCCTAACTAAAAAAAACTAAGCTCCCCATTGCCCTGAAAAGGGCATTTGTATGGGCATTGACCATAAAAGGGCATTTAGCTCTTTTTCTGCCCAAACCCTAGGCTAAAAATAAAACCCACCCAATAAACCCTTAAAAAACCTAACACTAACCCCGGAAGATCCACTTACAGTTTTTGAAGACCGGACATCCATCCTCAACGAAGCCGGGAGACGTCTTCATCCAAGCTGCAAGAAGTCATCAACGAAGCCGGGAGAAGTCTTCATCCAAGCGGCAAGAAGTGGTCCTCCAGACGGGCAGAATTTGAGGTTCCTTTAAGTGACGTCATCCAAGATGGCGTCCCTTGAATTCCGATTAGCTGATAGAATTCTTTCAGCCAATCGGAATTAAAGGTGAACAAATCCTATTGGCTGATGCAATCAGCTAATAGGATTGAGCTAGCATTCTATTGGCTGTTCCAATCAGCCAATAGAATGCAAACTCAATCCTATTGGCTGATTGTATCAGCCAATAGGATTGAAGCTCAATCCTATTGGCTGAATGCATCAGCCAATAGGATTTTTTCACCTTTAATTCCGATTGGCTGATAGAATTCTATCAGCCAATCGTAATTCAAGGGACGCCATCTTGGATGACGCCACTTAAAGGAACCTTCATTTGAGAAGAGCCGTGGAAAGAAGAGGATGCTCCGCGCCGGATGTCTTGAAGATGGAGCCTCTCTGCACCGGATCGATGAAGATAGAAGATGCCGCCTGGATGAAGACTTCTGCCCGTCTGGAGGACCACTTCTTGCCGCTTGGATGAAGACTTCTCCCAGCTTTTTTGAGGACTCCTTGCCGCTTGAATGAAGACTTCTCCCAGCTTCATTGAGGATGGATGTCGGGTCTTCAAAAACTGTAAGTGGATCTTCGGGGGTTAGTGCTAGGTTTTTTTAAGGGTTTATTGGGTGGGTTTTATTTTTAGCTTAGGGTTTGGACGGAAAAATAGCTAAATGCCCTTTTAAGGGCAATGCCCATCCAAATGCCCTTTTCAGGGCAATGGGGAGCTTAGGTTTTTTTAGTTAGGGTTTTATTTGGGGTGTTTGGTTGTGTGGGTGGTGGGTTTTACTGTTGGGGGTTGTTTGTATTTTTTTTTACAGGTAAAAGAGCTGATTTCTTTGGGGCAATGCCCTGCAAAAGGACCTTTTAAGGGCTATTGGCAGTTTAGTTTAGGCTAGGGTTTTTTTTTATTTTGGGGGAGGCTTTTTTATTTTGATAGGGCTATTAGATTAGGTGTGCTTAGTTTAAAGATTTGATAATTTCTTTTTTATTTTGTGTAATTTAGTGTTTGTTTGTTTTGTAATTTAGTTAATTGTATTTAATAAATGTAATTTATTTAATTGTAGTGTAAGGTTAGGTGTTAGTGTAACTCAGGTTAGGTTTTATTTTACAGGTAAATTTGTATTTATTTTAGCTAGGTAGTTAGTAAATAGTTAATAACTATTTACTAACTAGTCTACCTATTTAAAATAAATACAAACTTAGCTGTGAAATAAAAATAAAACATAAGATAGCTACAATGTAACTGTTAGTTATATTGTAGCTAGCTTAGGGTTTATTTTCTAGATAAGTTTTTAGTTTTAAATAGGAATTATTTAGTTATTCATAGTAGGTTTTATTTAGATTTATTTTAATTATATTAAAGTTAGTGGGTGTTAGGGTTAGACTTAGGGTTAGGGGTTAATAACTTTAGTATAGTGGTGGCGACGTTGGGGGCGAAAGATTAGGGGTTAATAAATGTCGCATCTGAGCATATTGAATTTTGAGCTTTGAACTTTTAAAAGACTACTACGCTGGGTAACATTTGTACTCAGTTTTTATCCTTTCCAAACAGCTTCCAGTTTATATATACCAGTACTAGAGCTGTTACCTTTCCTATATATTTTTGTATATATACTGAAATTCTTCACACACTAAAGACTCCAAAGAGGAGCAGTATATTTGTCTTGTCAAAGACTACCAAAAGGAGAATTTATATAATATATACTAAATAGGAAGACTTCATTTGTATTATACCAACCAACTCTTACCTGTAGTATTACCATCTCTGAGTACACAGTCCACAATCAGTGCGTTTTGGTTTTATTATTATATATGCTGTCAACTTACCTCATACTGGATTGAGGTTGAAAAATGTAAGCACATTTTATGTGAAATTAAAATTGTTCTTTTCTACAAACAGTATTACACTATGTGCATGTCTTTTTCTTTCCCATCCATAATTCCTATGAGCATTTGAGGAAACTGGAGATCTCACCACCAGAGGAAAGACAAGAAAGATAGCAAGAGAGGCCAGGATTTCCATTGTTGCAAGGACAATCTACAGGAAATCGTTAGGATACCACTTCAGAAAGAGCCAAGGAATCATCTTTACTTATACAACTGCCGATCACTTACCTCATAAGATTTAGGTACTCTCTGGTAAGCACATTATACTTACCTCATACTAAAATCCATTTAAAAAGAAAAGACTGGCGGCTAATGAAACTGCATTTGAACTTTGTATACACATCCATTTGTTCAGTTTAACCAGACCATAGCCATTATTGCTGTAAGTGTTTGTTATTGCTGTGCGCCCAGATTTTAGTTTTGATCATCTCTTTCCATATTCATTTACAACAGTGACAAGAGTACACTGTATCAACTTATAGGCAGCACGCATACATCATACAAGATCAAGCCAACATTCTATACTTTTGTATCATACAGTGATTCTTGCACTTTGTAACATTTTCAATAACACTAGCACAGAATCCCAAATCTGTCCAAACAGATTTAGATACATCAGTTTTACTGACTTCCTGTACATATAGATGTTATAGTCTTAGCGCTGGTGCTCCTTCTATATATCTCTATCTATCTATCTATCTATCTATCTATCTATATATATATATATATATATATATATATATATATATATATATATATATATATATATATATATATATATATATATATATATATATATATATATATAAATAAATGAAATAAATGGGAATAGCAATCTCTATATTTGGAAAATAGCCTTGCTTGCAAATTTAAACAGAGGAGGTAATTAAAACGGGACTTTATCTCACTGAATTTATATCATATACATTATTAACTTTTACATTTTTTTCTCACTTTTGTGGCACTATTTTATTTTGTTACATGTTTCATGTAGAAGAATGTATCACATTTCAAACACCTGTTCAAATGGGCTGGTCTCCTCTCATCCCCACAGAGGAGCAGATTTCTACTACTGCCTCTTGTTTACATTGATTTGCTTAGAGAATACTGCAGTATTCATATTTTTTATATAGGTGGCGGTTTCAACATGCAAAAGCTATTCAAAATAACAAAATAAAGGTGACAAGCTATTTGTAAACAATTTAATACACTCCGACAGGTAAAATGGTTTGTTGGTAATGGGGAGGGGGTATCACAATACAATATCTAAGTAAAGTCAGACAAATATTTTTGTGTGTATATTTAGGGGCATCAGCCCAATGTTCTGTAATCATTGAATGGCAAAACAAATGCTTTGCTATATAAATGTAAAAAGTATATATGTTGATGATAGCCATTATTATCCAAACATACAATATAGCCTTAAAACAGTCATCAAGCATTAATGAGTGACCTTATGTTGTTACATATGGTTTCCATCACACATATTAAGGGTACACATCTCTGTATGTCTCTCTCTTTCTGCTGTGTGAGAAAGTTATCAGACTTTGTGATTGATTTTGCTGCTTCCAAAAGTCCCCTTTGCTTTGAACACCAAAACTGCACTTGTTAAAAATGCAAAAGGAAGTAACTAAAATCTGGTGCCACCGGCTCTGAGCGGCATCCTGGGGCTGCAATATTCTGCCAAAAATGTCAACACTGCAGTGCCGCAGGCTGTACTAGACACATGGCTGCTGGCTAACACTCCATAACGCCGCTCACATCATTACTGTGACTGAATCCAGCTGTGTTGTTGGCCTTGCTATAGAAAAAAGCAGAAAAAAAATAGTCAGACTTCACAATATTACAGGATTCATACTCTGCAGTCAATCAAAAATTTTTTATTTTTGGCAAAAAGTCTCTTTTTTTGTTTTAAAAATAATAGTAGGAATCACATGCTTTTTAAGTGATCACAATCATAAACTGCCAAAAAAAATAATTAAAGTTGAAAATGTACAGAAATTTCACATTGTAGTAGTAGTAGTTAATCTTTTGTTATTTCGATATTGAAAATACCAACTATATAATTATAGGTGGAACACATGTGAGTTGATTAAATCCTTGTTAGATACCTCAGTCCCAACATTTGTAGCTGGGTATCAGGGACTCATGATGTTGATGGGGGTCCATCACCGTTTTGTGGGTGGAGCTGTGTTGGGAGGTTCATGGGTGGTTAGTGGGCGGGGTTGTTGGTGTGTCAGGGTGGTCAGTGGGTGTGTCTAGGTTGTTTGTGGGTGTGTCTACTTGTTTTGTGGTTGGGGCTAAGGGAAATGCTGCAAAAAGGGACATATGACTGTCTCAGAGGGACAGCAGGGACAGAGCTCAGTATCAGGGACTGCCCATTTCAAATAGGGGCAGCTGGGAGGTTTGTTGATAAAGGGCCAGATTACAAGTGGAGCGATAATTTATTGCGCACCCGCAAATGGGCGAATTTTTCTGTTTTCGGGCCAGCAATAAATATCCAGTCATTACAAGTGGCTGGTTATTGCTACCAGAAATTAGTTAACCAGAGATCTGTACATATATATTTATGTGTTAATATGTGTATATACATATATATTTAAAATTTGCTGCCCATCTCTGAGTGACTTACCCCCTTCGCTGCACTTGTTCTCATGCCGTGCCTGACAGCATGAGAACGAGGCTCCCATTGGAGCCTATAGAAGTGCGGTCTTGTGAGCGCACCTGGTCACTTGCACTGGTCTTTCTCAGTTGAGATCAAATATTCACGGAAGCAATATTTTGCTTTTAACTCGTACTATGTGTATAAGTCTTAATAAGGGATTAGAGCAGGGCTTTTATAGGTAAAGTGGTCATGTGTGTTTCTTGTGTTAGTGTTTGTGTTTTACCTATTAGTGTAAAAGAGCTTATTAATACGGTTTAATGTGGAATTTGAAAAAGTAATAAATGGCTAAAAAAGGTGATAGATAATTATCAACAATTGTGATTGTGATTAGTAGAAATGGGACTTCCCTATGTTAACCATAAGACCAAATTTTCCGTAATTTGATCATTAAAAAAGTGCTTAAATAGTCTGATTGTGATAACATCTAGGGGGGGTTTGTAGATAAATCAGTTGAAAATTATTTGCTAAGATTTTCCAAATGATTGCCGTGACCCCTATTATGTTAAAATTAGAGGGCGAGATTACAAGTTGCGCGGCAAATCTATATTTTTTGCTAGGGAAATGTTTTTTGCAATTCTCGGGATCCGCTAGATACAGCTTGAAAAAAATATGTTTTTTTCGCTAGCGGTAGCCCGAGAAGTGCAAACATTGCTAGCAGTGTTTTTGCGTGCACGTTCATGTGTTCCCTCATAGAAATCAATGGAGAAAAAAAGCGGGGAAAAAATACCCTACGACAAGAATATTGAAAAAAAGCTAACATCCTAACCCCTAATCTGCCATCTCCCACATCGCAAACACTAAATAAAACTGTTAACCCCAAAAAACGCCATCCCCCACAATGCAAACTATATAAATAAACTATTAACCCCTAAACCACCACCCCCACAATGCAAACACTAAATAAAACTATTAACCCCTAAAGCTTTTTCCTTTCATTCTATTGGCTGATTTGAATTTAAAGATTCAAATCAGCCAATAGGAATGCAAGAGTACCCCTATATAAAAGGGGTACCCTTGCATTCAATCTTCAGTTTGCTGCTGGAGGCTGCATGAAGAGGATCTCTGTGTCGCTGGTCTGAAGCGGAGGACCAACATTGATGCTGCTATCGCCGCGGTTTAGGGGTTAATAGTGTTATTTAGGGTTGGCAATGTGGGGGCATGGTGGTTTAGGGGTTAATAGTGTATTTTATTGGTGTAAGTGTACTTTGTAATGTATTTTTGTTGTGTTTTGTGCAACTTTTTATTTCGGCACACAGTTTACCAGAGCTCTAAGATTGCTGTATCGATTGAAGCGGAAAAGACTATTGTACTAGCGTAATCGTGATTTCTCCCAACCTGTAATATCAGCGGGAAAAAAATGGATTGCGAAATCCATTTTCACTTGTAATCTCAACCAGAATCTGATAAAAGAACTATTAAAATCAAACACTTTTTACATATGAAGTGAAAAGATAAGGGGCGCTCTTAAAACCTATTAAAACATAGAATTGTTCTACAAAAATGTATCAATTGTGCAAAAAAAAGTAAGTAATCAAAAAGCTGACATAGGCCAAGGCAGCACCACTTTAAAGATGCGCACTGGAACTCAAAAACAGTCACTAGAAGAAAACATAAAGAAATGGGCGTCACATAGCGTATCACAACACTAAAGACGTAGTGGAGCCCAATATTGTGCTTATGCGAGTGCGATATTTCTGCTCCACTCAGTAATACCAGTGCACATAAATGTAGGCTGGTATTACAAGTCTGGCGCAATCACGTTCTCATTGCTCAGAAGCCAATCGCTTATGAGAGCACGCTTCCCTGGGCTCCAATTGGAACCTCTTTTTAATGCTGACAGACACGGCAAACAACTGAGCGCAACGCAGGGGGCAATCAGCAATATATATGTATATGAATACATACATATATATTTGTGTTTATATGTGTATCTACACTTTTAACACATACATATATATGTATATAAGCATATACATATATATTATAGTGATAACAGTCCCCCATTCACCTCCATGTAAAGGCACTTTTAAAATTAAAGGGACAGTCAAGTCCAAAAAAAACTTTCATGTTTCAAATAGGGCATGCAATTTTAAACAACTTTCCAATTTACTTTTATCATCAATTTTGCTTTGTTCTTTTGGTATTCTTAGTTGAAAGCTAGACCTAGGAAGGCTCATATGATAATTGCTAAGCCCTTGAAGGCCGCCTCTAATCACATGCTTTTGTATTTGCTTTTCACAGCAGGGGAGAGCTAGTTCAGGTAAACCCTATAGATAACATTGTGAGCACGCCCATGAATTGTGGCAGACACTGCACTAATTGGCTAAAATAAAAGTCAATAGATAATAAATAAAATGTCATGTGATCAGGAGACTGTCAGAAGAGGCTTAGATACAAGGTAATCACAGAGGTAAAAGTATATTAATATAACTGTGTTGGTTATGCAAAACTGGGGAATGGGTAATAAAGGGATTATCTATCTTTTAAAACAACAAAAATTCTGGTGTTGACTGTCCCTTTAAACAAATACTGAATAGGGCAGCAGTCAAATATTCGGGGAACCAATTTTCCCAAATATTCATTTGGAAAGATTGAGACAAACAAAATATTTAACGCTGCACATAACGCACTCCAGCCTCTCAGGAGCAACAGAAAACAAAACAATATTGTAATTATAAGACATTTTTTGTTTTAAAAACAAATGAACATTTTGTTTGCTACAATTGTTTTTCATTAGCTAAACTCCACTCACCAATTTCCGTATCTGGAAGAGACGATCTTGGCTTTCGTCTGCAGACAACAAGCCCGTCACTGTCATATTGTGTAAGGCTATTAAAGTTGAGGACAACTAGCGCAGCCAGAAAACCGGACCACGCTATCTCCTGTCTGTGTTTGGAACCTCTGAAGAAGTCTTGTGCTCAGGTTAGCTTTGCATCATATAAGGCCGATCCTGTAGTTAGCGAGACATAGATGAAGGAGTGCACTAAAGCGCAACTGGAACTGTTACTTTTGTTCAGGGAAACTGAACACCAATTTTTTCTTTCATGATTCAGATAGAGCAGCAATTTTAAGAAACTTTCCAATTTACTCCTATTATCAATTTTTCTTCATTCTCTAGGTATCTTTATTTGAAAAAAAACTGAAATGTAAAGCTTACGAGCCGGCCCATTTTTGGTTCAGCACCCTGGATAGTGCATGCTACATTTAGCCACCAATCAGCAAGCACTACCCAGGTGCTTAACCAAAAATGGCACGGTCTGTAAGCTTACATTCCTGCTTTTTTCAAATAAAGATACCAAGAGAACAAAGAAAGATTGATAATAGGTGTAAATTAGAAAATTGCTTAAAATTGCATGCTTTATCTGAATCATGAAAGAAAAAATTTGTGTTCAGTGTCCCTTTAAGGGCAGCACTATTTCTTCTCTGAGAAAAGTGATGGGCCCTAATTAGTCATGGTGTTTTGTTTATGTTCCTGGCCGTTATGTTATGACCCTTTCTTTGTTTTTGGTCTCTGCCTTGCACTTATTTGTTCCACATCTTAGAGACAGTTTTCTTGCTGCTGACTTCTGGCTGACCTGTATTATTTTCCTGTTTTGCTCCTCTGACCTCCGGCTTCCCTGGCTTCTCCTGGTTCCTGACTTTGGCTTGTCCATCATTTCTGCCTTTAGAAGTTCCATGAGATGATGTACTGACCCCTTATCGCCTACCTGGTTTTGACCCTGGCTTGTTCCTGATATTTGTCTGTGGATCATCACTGCCCTTAAGGTTGCATCATACTAACAAGGTAGTTCTTTTTAATAATGTATATATTGTTAGTATAAAAATAATTTTTTTTATAGGTGTTATCAGCTGAAGCCAATAAGGTACAGATACTATATGTAACAGGATTAGCCTTGAGATTCAGCAAGGTGCATTTCAAGTTCTGAGAACTAGAAAGTCATCAATTGTAAGACCTAAATTACCCAAAAATAGGGCAAAATAAGTAAAAAAACATAATTTATGTAAGAACTTACCTGATAAATTCATTTCTTTCATATTGGCAAGAGTCCATGAGCTAGTAACATATGGGATATACAATCCTACCAGGAGGGGCAAAGTTTCCCAAACCTCAAAATGCCTATAAATACACCCCTCACCACACCCACAATTCAGTTTAACAAATAGCCAAGTAGTGGGGTGATAAAGAAAGGAGTAGAAAGCATCAACAAAGGAAATTTGGAAATAATTGTGCTTTATACAAAAAATCATAACCACCACAAAAAGGGTGGGCCTCATGGACTCTTGCCAATATGAAAGAAATGAATTTATCAGGTAAGTTCTTACATAAATTATGTTTTCTTTCATGTAATTGTCAAGAGTCCATGAGCTAGTGACATATGGGATATCAATAATACCCAAGATGTGGATCTCAACTTAAGAGTCACTAGCTCATGGGAGAGGGAATAAAATAAAAACAGCCATATTCCGCTGAAAAAATGAATCCACAACCCAAAAAATAAGTTTATTTTCATTTTTGAAAGAAAAAAATTAAATTAAAAGCAGAAGAATCAAACTGAAACAGCTGCCTGAAAAACTTTTCTACCAGAAACTGCTTCCGAAGAAGCAAATACATCAAAACGGTAGAATTTAGTAAATGTATGCAAAGAGGACCAAGTTGCCGCTTTGCAAATCTGATCAACTGAAGCTTCATTCTTAAAAGCCCACAAAGTGGAGACTGATCTAGTAGAATGAGCTGTAATTCTCTGAGGCAGGGCCTGACCCGACTCCAAATAAGCTTGATGAATCAAAAGTTTCAACCAAAAAGCCAAGGAAATAGCAGAAGCCTTCTGACCTTTCCTAGGACCAGAAAATAAAACAAATAGACTGGAAGTCTTCCTGAAATCTTTAGTAGCTTCCACATAATATTTCAAAGCTCTTACCACATCCAAAGAATGTAAGGATCTTTCCAAAGAATTCTTAGGATTAGGACACAAGGAAGGGACAACAATTTCTCTACTAATGTTGTTAGAATTCACAACTTTAAGTAAAAATTGAAAAGAAGTCCACAAAACTGCCTTATCCTGATGAAAAATCAGAAAAGGAGAATCACAAGAAAGAGCAGATAGCTCAAAAACTCTTCTAGCAGAAGAGATGGCCAAAAGGAACAACACTTTCCAACAAAGTAGTTTAATGTCCAAAGAATGCATAGGTTCAAATGGAGGAGCATGCAAAGCCTTCAGAACCAAATTAAGACTCCAAGGAGGAGAAATTGATTTAATAGCAGGCTTAATACGAACTAAAGCCTGCACAAAACAGTCTATATCAGGAAGTATAGCAATCTTTCTGTGAAATAAAACAGAAAGAGCAGAGATTTGTCCTTTCAAGGAACTTGCAGACAAACCCTTATCCAAACCATCCTGAAGAAACTGTAAAATTCTAGGAATTCTAAAAGAATGCCAGGAGAATTTATGAAAAGAACACCATGAAATATAAGTCTTCCAAACTCTATAATAAATCTTTCTAGAGACAGATTTACGAGATTGTAACATAGTATTAATCACTGAGTCAGAGAAACCTCTATGACTTAGTACTAAGAGTTCAATTTCTATACCTTCAAATTTAATGATTTGAGATCCTGATGGAAAAATGGACCTTGAGATAGTAGGTCTGGCCGTAACGGAAGTGGCCAAGGCGGGCAACTGAACATCCGAACCAGATCTGCATACCAAAACCTGTATGGCCATGCAGGAGCCACCAGCAACACAAATGATTGTTCCATGATGATTTTGGAAATCACTCTTGGAAGGAGAACTAGAGGCGGGAAAATGTAAGCAGGATGATAACACCAAGGAAGTGTCAGCGCATCCACTGCTTCCGCCTGAACATCCCTGGACCTGGACAGGTATCTGGGAAGTTTCTTGTTTAGATGAGAGGGCATGAGATCTATCTCTTTAAGACCCCACATCTGAATAATCTGAGAAAATACATCTGGATGGAGAGACCACTCCCCTGGATGTAAAGTCTGGCGGCTGAGATAATCCGCCTCCCAATTGTCTACACCTGGGATATGCACCGCAGAGATTAGACAGGAGCTGGATTCCGCCCAAACAAGTATCCGAGATACTTCTTTCATAGCTTGGGGACTGTGAGTCCCACCCTGATGATTGACATATGCCACTGTTGTGATATTGTCTGTCTGAAAACAAATGAACGGTTCTCTCTTTAACAGAGGCCAAAACTGAAGAGCTCTGAGAATTGCACGGAGTTCTAAAATATTTATTGGTAATCTCGCCTCTTGAGATTTCCAAACCCCTTGTGCTGTCAGAGATGCCCAAACAGCTCCCCAACCTGAAAGACTCGCATCCGTTGTAATCACAGTCCAGGTTGGCCGAACAAAAAAAAAAAGCCCCTTGAACTAAACAATGGTGATCTATCCACCATGTCAGAGAGTGTCGTACATTGGGATTTAAAGATATTAATTGCGATATCTTTGTATAATCCCTGCACCATTGAATCAGCATACAAAGCTGTAGAGGTCTCATGTGAAAACGAGCAAAGGGGATCGCGTCCGATGCTGCAGTCATGAGACCTAAAACTTCCATGCACATAGCCACTGAAGGGAATGACTGAGACTGAAGGTGCCGGCAGGCTTCAACCAATTTTAAACGTCTCTTGTCTGTTAGAGACAGAGTCATGGACACTGAATCTATCTGGAAGCCTAAAAAGGTGACCCTTGTCTGAGGAATCAAGAAACCTTTTGGTAAATTGATCCTTCAACCATGTTTCCGAAGAAACAACACTAGATGATTTGTGTGAGATTCTGCAGTACGTAAAGACTGAACTAGTACCAAGATATCGTCCAAATAAGGAAACACCGCAATACCCTGTTCTCTGATTACAGAGAGTAGGGCACCCAGAACATTTGAAAAAATTCTTGGAGCTGTTGCTAGGGCAAAATGGAAGAGCAACAAATTGGTAATGCTAGTTTAGAAAAGAGAATCTCAGAAACGGATAATGTTCTGGATGAATCGGAATATGAAGGTATGCATCCTGCAAGTCTATTGTGGACATATAATGTCCTTGCTGAACAAAAGGCAGAATAGTCCTTATAGTCACCATCTTGAAAATTGGTACTCTTACATAACGATTCAAAATTTTCAGATCCAGAACTGGTCTGAATAAATTTTCCTTCTTTGGGACAATGAATAGATTTGAATAAAACCCCAAACCTTGTTCCTGAAGAGGAACTGGCATGATTACCCCTGAAGACTCCAGGTCTGAAACACACTTCAGGAAAGCCTGAGCTTTTACTGGATTTACTGGGATACGTGAGAGAAAAAATCTTCTCACAGGAGGTCTTACTCTGAATCCTATTCGATACCCTTGAGAGACAATGCTCTGAATCCATTGCTTTTTGACAGATTTTATCCAAATATCCTTGAAAAACCTTTATCTGCCCCCTACCAGCTGAGCTGGAATGAGGGCCGCACCTTCATGCGGACTTAGGGGCTGACTTTGGTTTCCTAAACGGCTTGGATTTATTCCATGTTGAGGAAGGCTTCCAATTGGAAGCAGATTCCTTGGGGGAGGATTGAGTTTTTGTTCCTTATTCTGATGAAAGGAACGAAAACGGTTAGAAGCCTTAGATTTACCCTTAGGTTTTTTTATCCTGAGGCAGAAAAACTCCCTTTCCCCCAGTGACAGTTGAAATAATAGAATCCAACTGAGAACCAAATAAATTATTACCTTGGAAAGAAAGAGATAGTAATCTAGATTTAGATGTCATATCAGCATTCCAAGATTTAAGCCACAAAGCTCTTCTAGCTAATACAGCTAAAGACATGGATCTAACATCAATTTTGATAATATCAAAAATGGCATCACAAATAAAATGATTAGCATATAGCAGTAAGCGAATAATGCTAGATAAGTCAGAATCCAATTTCTGTTGCGCTAAATTCTCCAACCAGAAAGTTGATGCAGCCGCAACATCAGCCAAGGAAATTGCAGGTCTGAGAAGATGACCTGAATATAAGTTCAAGCTTCCTATCTAAATGATCCTTAAAGGAAGTACTATCTTCCATAGGAATAGTGGTACGTTTAGCAAGAGTAGAAATAGCCCCATCAACTTTGGGGATTTTTTCCCAAAACTCTATAGATTTTGCTGGTAAAGGATACAATTTTTTAAACCTTGAAGAAGGAATAAAAGAAGTACCTGGCTTATTCCATTCCTTAGAAATCATATCAGAAATAGCCTCAGGAATAGGAAAAACCCCTGGAGAAACCACAGGAGGTTTAAAAACAGCATTTAAACGTTTATTAGATTGAACGTCAAGAGGACTGGTTACCTCAATATCCAAAGTAATTAACACTTCTTTTAATAAAGAACGCATATACTCTATTTTAAATAAATAAGTAGATTTGTCAGTGTCAATGTCTGAGGAAGAATCTTCTGAATCAGATAGATCCTCATCAGAAGAGGATAAATTATTATGTTGTTGGTCATTTGAAATTTCATCAGCTAAATGAGAAGTTTTAAAAGACCTTTTACGTTTATTAGAAGGTGGAAATGCAGACAAAGCTTTCAGAATAGAATCAGAAACAAATTCTTTAAAATTTACAGGTATATCATGCACATTAGAAGTTGAAGGAACTGCAACTGGCAATGTACTATTACTGATAGAAACACTATCTGCATGTAAAAGTTTATCATGACAACTATTACAAATGACATTCGGAAAATGGGGTATTGAAACAATGAAAAAGTTTGGTGCCAAGTATAATGCACAATGTAACTTAAACTTTTTTTGGCGCCAAAAATAACCGGAAATGGCAATGACGAAGTTGCATCATAGACGTATTTTTTCGCGCCAAAAATATTTCCGCGCCAAGAATGACGCAATAAAGTTTAGCATTTGACGCACCCGCGGGACTTATACCGCCCGCAATTTGCAAGAAGTAGACTAAACTCCAGGTAAGAAATACATTTCTTAAAAAATGTTTATATTCCCCAAATATGAAACTGACAGTCTGCAGAAGGAAATACATGAACCTGACTCATGGCAAATATAAGTACAATACATATATTTAGAACTTTATATAAATGCATAAAGTGCCAAACCATAGCTGAGGCGTCTTAAGTAATAAAAAACATACTTACCAAAAGACACCCATCCACATATAGCAGATAGCCAAACCAGTACTAAAACAGTTATCAGTAGAGGTAATGGTAACTTGAGAGTATATCGTCCATCTGAAAAGGGAGGTAGGAGATGAATCTCTACGACCGATAACAGAGAACCTATGAAATAGATCCCCGTTAGGATATCGTATTCAATAAGTGATACTCCCTTCACGTCCCTCTTACATTCGCTGTACTCTGAGAGGAATCGGGCTTCAACAATGCTGAGAAGCGCGTATCAACGTAGAAATCTTAGCACAAACTTACTTCACCACCTCCATAGGAGGCAACGTTTGTAAAACTGAATTGTGGGTGTGGTGAGGGGTGTATTTATAGGCATTTTGAGGTTTGGGAAACTTTGCCCCTCCTGGTAGGATTGTATATCCCATATGTCACTAGCTCATGGACTCTTGCCAATTACATGAAAGAAATATATATATTGCACAACACATAACTAAACATTCTAAATAAAACCTCAAGGTGTTTGCTGTGACTTTAAAGTAACCAATGAGTAAATATGACCAAGCTTTAAAACGCCACTCTTTTCAGAGCCATATGTTTTTTTTTTGGTAATTTTACATTTTTGGAAAAGACCAGAAATAATAGATTGTAAAACTGAACACGATCTGATTACAATAAAAAAAATTTAAATCAAATCAACATTTCGCTGGTGGCAATTATATATAAAAAAAAATCCATCCCAAGAAATAAGCATCTCTGGCTTTTGAGATAAAATGCAAAACTTTATTAAAAAAAAAAAAATGTTACAATTATAGTGTGATTTTAAAAATAGACTTTAGTTCTGTCACTACTTTCATTCCAAGGTACTCACAAGCAAGTGCCCAGATACTGTCAAACCTCATAATTACTGTTTTGAGCCCAGGTACTTGTAAATTACATGGGGGCACAAAAATTACATTTGTCCCAGAAGGAGACGCCTGCATAAAAGTCTGGAATGTGCCCTGCTTTTCACCCATCACAGCAAAATATTGGATTTAGTGTTGTGCAACCTAAGATATAAAATTAGGCCGACAGAAGTCTGGACGAAAGCCCTTGTTTCATACTGCTAACGTGGGGCGAGTTGGTAGCCAAATGTGCTTGGAATAGTCGCCTCTCTCCAGATGCTGTCATTCATTTCTGTGGGAACAGCTCTTCTTACATCTAATTACATTTTGTGCTTAAGTTATTTGCTCAGGGATGACAGTCAAATATTTCTGTTCAACAGCTCAAGACCCAAGGTTCACATAGGTTCTGAAGCACATATGTACCCCATACAAAGTCATATCATTTCTTAGCAGGTTTTCAAAATAGCTGCCCTGCAATTATTTACACCTGACAACATAGAAAAAATATATTATTTGTCATAGTACATATTAGTGTTTAAAGGGACATTGAAGTAAAGTCTGAACTTTAAAGGGCCATAAAATTAAAAAAAAAAAAATGGCATGCTCTATTTGGTAAGAGAAAGTAATTTTTAAGACTAGCAACCCTGCACAATGTATTTAACCCCCGCAAAGCGGAAACTGACACTGAACCAATCAGCAGCGCTAGTTGCACATCTGAGTTGTGCTCTGCTGATTGGATCAGCGGCAATTCTACTGTGTGTTTAACCCCATTGTGGTAGTTAAACACAAAGTAGTGGAGGGTCAATAGTCTTAAAATTACATGCTCTAGCAAATGATTAAGGTTTCACATAAAATATACAATTATAAAAACGGTTTAACTTACTTCTATGATCGAATTTAGCTTTTCCTCGTAGAAATGTTGCCCTTTTCCATTAAAGCATATTGAGATATGCTTATGAATATATCTGGTTATGGTTAACATTGTTAAAATATTTGCCCCAAACACTGCTGCCATATAGTGTTCCAGATATGTGCACACTACAGTGCCTATCTCAGTATGCTATCATGAAAATAAAAAAGTAAATTTGATAATACTTTATCGCAATCATATTTTGACGTCTAGGTCCCTTTAAAATCATCGCCAGTGATAAATAAACACTTCTACATTTATAATTGTTGTATTGACAAGAACAATAATATTATTTGTTTTAAACTCATACTGACTTGTAAAACGCACAATTTTTGGGGTATGCTGGGACATAATCAGGTAAATTAGAAAATCCAGTGTAAGGATTTATAATTGTAACAAGTTCCTCTGTTTGTAGCATTTTATCTACAGGGCACAAATCTAAAATGGTTCTGATCAATAATGAAATATTAAGAAACATAAGAGTAAAAAAATAAACAGCTATATTTCCCTTAGGATATTTTATCTTTATGTTTTACAAATGGTCCCCTGACCTGTGTGTTATGGAAAAAGGGTTAAAGCACATGAAAAAGTTATACACCTGGTGCATTCCTGTGTTACCCATTCAAAAAGAATACTGGAGGATTAGCCAATCATCCTTCTTATATGCTGCGTTCCCTCGAAGGCCACATTTAGTGAGTGGCTTAGCAGTTAATAAGAGAACCATACATTGTAGTCTGCTTACTGCAGGGTATGGTTCCCTAATAGATGTTTCCCTGCTAGGTTGCTCACAAAATGTGGCTTTAGAGGGAACACTGCTTATGTAAGTCAAAAAATTGGCAAAATTATCATTCACAAGTGATTGATTTAGACATTATTTCATGGGTTTGGGGCCCATGAATGAATCCTCTTTTCTGAGTCAACATCTTGAAAATGATTGTATCGGTTTGTAAAACTGCACCCCAAATTCATCTGCATTTTGTCCTCAAAAGTAAAAAACACCATAGAAACAAACTGAATACACACTGCAAACGTATTGCCGCAGCAACTTCAATTTTTTAGAATTCATTAGCATTGACAGTAAAGGAGAGGACAGAGAATAATGTTCCTAAAGTGTATTGAGAGGTTGTTTTTTTCGTGCTTAGTTTAGGCTGTAATTGTAGAAACAAACTTTGAAGTAATATATAAAATGCAATAGTAAGAACTCTCTGAGCATGAAGCTTTTATAGGTATAATTAACCAAAGAAAAATAAAATAAAAAAGGCTTAAATGCAGTATAACCAGGTATTGCCTTGACACCTATCACAACTCAGTAGGTCCTCAGAAGATGCACTGTAGGTTTTGGGTTCTATCACTCACCATAACCTGCCAATTGTTGTCATTGTCCCAGCTGTTCTAATCATCCCTGATTACAAAGATTCATAACAAGCTTACAATCATCTCATTTGCATCCCTTGCTGTTTGAGAATAGTGGGAGAAACAAGTCAGAATTCTTCCATTCACGGTAGTACTCAGCTGAGCATAAGTGAGTCTGTTTAAGTCCCACTGCTTATGTTAGTAAAACACAGGTTAGGTTAGATTTATGGTAACAGTTACAGTGAGAGTTATGGCTATTGTTACAGATAGGATATTATAGAACCGCACCCAGCTACACATTGCCAGGCAAGGACTTGCAAAATTCTTGGCTATTAAAATGCAAAGGTTTGCAAAATGTTATTTCAGTACCATGTCCAAACATGAGCTGAAGTCGTGAAACAAAAATATTTTGTTGAGAAATATACCACCAACCATTCAGGAAGGACAAAAAGACATTTAATAAACATTTGTTGCCACATATTACAAACTCCTAAAAAACTTTCATAAATTCTAACTAAATAGATACAATTGTATTTACTACTCAATATTATTGAACATTATTACTTTTCTTGAGATTTTTAGGGTTGGCTGCAATGTCCCTGAATTTGTCAGCCCAGTGTGAATTTATAGACATGCCATCGTTTCCTCTCTCAGCAGTATTACCAAGCCAAGCAAGGTTGGCAAATGCTTAGTAGACACAAAACAAATGTTATCATGATAGATATATAATGTGGGAATGTTTTACCGAACAGATTTTATTTTCACACTTTCTGTCCAACAAAGGGCTGCAGGACAACTGAAGCTAGTCATGATCAATGGAACAAAAGTAGGGCATCTACCTCCAGATCTGACTCAGTGGATCTCGGGCTGCCAAACTTCTGAAAAATTCAAAAGTATATCCACTGTGAGTGTCCAGATTCCATGTTTATCATGTCCCTTCAATAACATCAAACTGGAAGAAAAACAATGTCACATGAAACTGCAAAAACACGAAGGTATTAGGTTTATATGGCAGCTGTGAGCGCAGTACATGAAGGCTACACAATAGCACATGAGGGCTACACAACAGCACATGAGGGCTACGCAACAGCACATGAGGGCTATGCAACAGCACATGAGGGCTACGCAACAGCACATGAGGGCTACACAACAGCACATGAGGGCTACACAACAGCACATACAACAGCACATGAGTGTTACACTATAGCACATGAGTGCTAGTTAAAATAAATTGAAAGTTACCTATAAAATAAAAATAAATCCTAAGATAGCTATAATAAAATTATTATTTATATTGTAGCTATATTAGGGTTTATTTTATAGGTAAGTATTTAGTTTTAAATAGGATTAATTTATTTAATAATAGAAATATTATTTAGATTTATATAATTAATATTTAAGTTAGGGGGGGTGTTAGGGTTAGTGTTAGACTTAGGTTTAGGGGTTAATAAATGTAGTATAGGTGGCGACGGTGTAGGGGGGGCAGATTAGGGGTTAATAAATTTAATATAGGTTGCGGCAGGGTCCGGGAGTGACGGTTTAGGGGTTAAACTATTTATTTAGTTGCGGCGAGGTGCCGGATCAGCAGGATAGGGGTTAATAACTTTATTATAGAGGGCGGCAGTATAGGGGGGGCAGGATAGGGGTTACTAGGTATAATGTAGGTTGCGGCGGGGTCTAGGAGCGGCGGTTTAGGGGTTAGTAACTTTATTTAGTTGCGGGAGGCTCCGGGGGCGCCGGTATAGGGGGTAGAACAGTGTAGTTAGTGTGTGTGCTTAGTGACAGTGTAGCAATAAAGCTGTCAAAAAGCCGAAGAGCAGCGAGATCGGATGAGTGATAACTATCACAGTCCGCTGCTCATCGCCCCGTACTTGGTGCGCGGCTTTTTGACAGATTTATTGATAACTTAGGCAAATTTTTTCAGGTCCGCGGCGGCGAAGGTAGGCGAGCTTAGGCGGGCGTATTGAACCGGCGAAGGCAAGAAAGTTGACACGTTGATAACTACCCCCCATTGTATCTATCTATTTGTTTGTATATGTTGGTTAGTAGGACTTTGTGCTAAGGAACTGATCATTTATATTACATTTAGATAGATAGATAGATAGATAGATAGATAGATAGATAGATAGATAGATAGATAGATAGATAGATAGATAGATAGATAGATTTTAACACGTTAGGAGGGATTTTCCCACTAATTTACACATAATTTAAATTTTCAAATTCAAAATAATTTAAATCCATTAGAAAACAAATGACATTACATTTTATTAAATGCCGTTACACCTATTTGGGATGTCATTTTTAGCTGATTCTCTGTACAGTTGTACATAAAATGATCTGTAGTGTGTTCCTATACTCTCATCTTTTAACTCATTATAATGTACTAGTCCTAAAGCCCGTTCACACGGGTCATTTTTTGCAGTACAGTGGTCCAACCCCTTGCATTCTCTCCCTCCCACTCTCTTTTGCTTTCTCTCTCTCCCCCCCTCTCTTTTCTCTTTTTGCGCTCTCTCTCCCCCTCTCTTTTAAGCTCTCTCTCTTTCCCCCCTCTCTTTTGCACTCTCTCTCTCCCCCCTCTTTTGCGCTCTCTCTCCCTCTCTATCTCCCCTCTCTTTCTATCTCCCCTCTCTCTTTCTCTCTCTCCCCTCTCTCTCCATCTCCCCTCTCTCTTTCTCTCTCTCTCTCTCCATCTCCCCTCTCTCTCTCCATTTCCACTCTCTCCCCCCCCCCCCCCTCTCTCTCTCTCTCTCTCTCTCTCTCTCTCCCCTCTCTATCTCTCCCCTCTCTCTCTCTCCTCTCACTCTCCTCTCACTCCCCTCTCTCTCTCCCCTCTCCCTCTCTCCTCTCTCTCCCGCCTCTCTCTCTCCCCTCTCTCTTTCTCACTATCTCTCCTCTCTCCTCTCTCTTTCTCTCTATCTCCCCTCTCTCTCTCTATCTCTCCTCTCTCTATCTCTCTCCTCTCTCTCTCTCTCTCTCTCTCTCCTCTCTCTCTCTCTATCTCTCCTCTCTCTCTCTCTATCTCTCCTCTCTCTCTCTCTATCTCTCCTCTCTCTCTCTCTATCTCTCCTCTCTCTCTATCTCCCCTCTCTCTCTTCCCTCTCTCAACCTCTCTCTCTCCCCCCTCTCTCTCTTGCTCTCTCCTCTCTCTCTCTCTCTCTCTCTCTCTCTCTCTCTCTCTCTCTCTCTCTCTCTCTCTCTCTCTCCCCTCTATCTCTTTCTCTCTCCCCTCTCTCTCTCTCTCTCTCTCTCCCCTCTCTCTCAACCTCTCTCTCTCTCAACCTCTCTCTCTCTCCCCCCCCTCTCTCTCTATCCCCTCTTTCTATCTCCCCTCTCTCTCCTCTCTTTCTCATGTCTCTCTCTCTCCCCTCTCTGTCTCTCTCCCCTCTCTCAACCTCTCTCTCTCCCATCTTTCTATCTCCCCTCTCTCTTTCTCTCTCCTCTCTCTTCCCCTTTATCTCTCTCCCCCTCTGTCTCTCTCTCCTCTCTCTCTATCTCCCCCCTCTGTCTCTCTCTCCCCCTCTCTCTCTCTCCCCCTCTCTCTCCCCCTCTCTCTCTATCCCCCTCTCTCTATCTCCCCCCTCCCTCTTTCTCTCTCCTCTCTCTCTCTATCTCCCCCCTCCCTCTTTCTCTCTCCCCTCTCTCTCTCCCCCTCTTTCTCTTCCCTCTCTCTCTCTCCATCCACATCTCCTTGGCTGCCTCTTATCACATGCTTTGTAAATCTCTTTTCAACACAAAGAGACAGAAAGTACACGTGGGCCATATAGATAACACTGTGTTCAGGCACAGGGGGTTATTTAAGATTTAGCACAATACAATGCTAAATTTAAGACAATAGATAATAAACAGTCACAGTCATGTGATCAGGGGGTTGGAAGAAGGTTCCTAGATACAAGGTAATCACAGAGGTAAAAAGTATATTAATATAACTGTGTTAGTTGTGCAAAACTGGGGAATGAGTAATAAAGGGATTATCTATCTTTTAAAGCAATAGCAATTCTATGGTAGACTGTCCCTTTAACATTGATGAACATATTAGTACTAGTAATGAAATAACCAGCTTCTTATTGCGAAATATGCATGTGTATATATGGTTCTCAAAGTAAGGAGGCAGGAAGATAATGTTCTGAATAAATCTAATAAATAAAAGTGATAATACAAATCAAATCTAAAATTCAAAAAGGAGGGGCACACGTTATATAAGCAATGTGCCCACAAAGATTATAATGAAGTGTACAATATAAATATATCAGTGTATTAGTGCCTGCATTCTAATAACGAGACCTCAGATATCTCATAGAAACAGGCTAAATTAAATATCCAACAGTTATGCGACTACAAATACAAAGTGTATCATGTGAGCATCAAACATAATTATATAGTGGATTTAAAAAAACAAAACATAATTTATGTAAGAACTTAACTGATAATTTCTTTCATATTGGCAGGAGTCCATGAGCTAGTGACGTATGGGATATACAATCCTACGAGGAGGGGCAAAGTTTCCCAAAACTCAAAATGACTATAAATACACCCCTCACCACACCCACAATTCAGTTTAACGAATAGCCAAGAAGTGGGGTGATAAAGAAAGGAGTAAAAAGCATCAACAAAGGAATTTGGAAATAATTGTGCTTTATACAAAAAAATCATAACCACCATAAAAAAGAGTGGGCCTCATGGACTCTTGCTAATATGAAAGAAATGAAGTTATCAGGTAAGTTCTTACATAAATTATGTTTTCTTTCATGTAATTGGCAAGAGTCCATGAGCTAGTGACGTATGGGACAGCAATACCCAAGATGTGGAACTCCACGCAAGAGTCACTAGAGAGGGAGGGATACAATAAAAACAGCAATTTCGCTGAAAAAAATAAATCCACAATCCAAATACAGGGAGTGCAGAATTATTAGGCAAATGAGTATTTTGACCACATCATCCTCTTTATGCATGTTGTCTTACTCCAAGCTGTATAGGCTCGAAAGCCTACTACCAATTAAGCATATTAGGTGATGTGCATCTTTGTAATGAGAAGGGGTGTGGTCTAATGACATCAACATCCTATATCAGGTGTGCATAATTATTAGGCAACTTCCTTTCCTTTGGCAAAATGGGTCAAAAGAAGGACTTGACAGGCTCAGAAAAGTCAAAAATAGTGAGATATCTTGCAGAGGGATGCAGCACTCTTAAAATTGCAAAGCTTCTGAAGCGTGATCATCGAACAATCAAGCGTTTCATTCAAAATAGTCAACAGGGTCACAAGAAGCGTGTGGAAAAACCAAGGCGCAAAATAACTGCCCATGAACTGAGAAAAGTCAAGCGTTCAGCTGCCAAGATGCCACTTGCCACCAGTTTGGCCATATTTCAGAGCTGCAACATCACTGGAGTGCCCAAAAGCACAAGGTGTGCAATACTCAGAGACATGGCCAAGGTAAGAAAGGCTGAAAGATGACCACCACTGAACAAGACACACAAGCTGAAACGTCAAGACTGGGCCAAGAAATATCTCAAGACTGATTTTTCTAAGGTTTTATGGACTGATGAAATGAGAGTGAGTCTTGATGGGCCAGATGGATGGGCCCGTGGCTGGATTGGTAAAGGGCAGAGAGCTCCAGTCCGACTCAGACGCCAGCAAGGTGGAGGTGGAGTACTGGCTTGGGCTGGTATCATCAAAGATGAGCTTGTGGGGCCTTTTCGGGTTGAGGATGGAGTCAAGCTCAACTCCCAGTCCTACTGCCAGTTTCTGGAAGACACCTTCTTCAAGCAGTGGTACAGGAAGAAGTCTGCATCCTTCAAGAAAAACATGATTTTCATGCAGCACAATGCTCCATCACACGCGTCCAAGTACTCCACAGCGTGGCTGGCAAGAAAGGGTATAAAAGAAGAAAATCTAATGACATGGCCTCCTTGTTCACCTGATCTGAACCCCATTGAGAACCTATGGTCCATCATCAAATGTGAGATTTACAAGGAGGGAAAACAGTACACCTCTCTGAACAGTTTCTGGGAGGCTGTGGTTGCTGCTGCATGCAATGTTGATGGTGAACAGATCAAAACACTGACAGAATCCATGGATGGCAGGCTTTTGAGTGTCCTTGCAAAGAAAGGTGGCTATATTGGTCACTGATTTGTTTTTGTTTTGTTTTTGAATGTCAGAAATGTATATTTGTGAATGTTGAGATGTTATATTGGTTTCACTGGTAAAAATAAATAATTGAAATGGGTATATATTTGTTTTTTGTTAAGTTGCCTAATAATTATGCACAGTAATAGTCACCTGCACACACAGATAGCCCCCTAAAATAGCTATAACTAAAAACTACTTCCAAAACTATTCAGCTTTGATATTAATGAGTTTTTTGGGTTCATTGAGAACATGGTTGTTGTTCAATAATAAAATTAATCCTTAAAAATACAACTTGCCTAATAATTCTGCACTCCCTGTATAAGTTTATTCTCAAAAAAGAAAAAGAAAACTTAAATCATAAGCAGAAGAATCAAACTGAAACAGCTGCCCGAAGAACTTTCCTACCAAAAACTGCTTCCGAAGAAGCAAACACATCAAAATGGTAGAATTTAGTAAATGTATGCAAAGAGGACCAAGATGCTGCTTTGCAAATCTGATCAACCGTAGCTTCATTCTTAAAAGCCCAAGAAGTGGAAACTGATAATGATCCGGATGAATCGGAATATGAAGATATGCATCCTGTAAGTGTATTGTGGACATATAATGCCCTTGCTGAACAAAAGGCAGAATAGTCCTTATAGTCACCATTTTGAAAGTTGGTACTCTTACATATCGATTCAAAATCTTTAGATCCAAAACTGGTCTGAATGAATTTTCTTTCTTTGGGACAATAAATAGATTTGAATAAAACCCCAGACCCTGTTCCTGAAATGGAACTGGCATGATTACCCCTGATAACTCCAGGTCTGAAACACACTTCAGGAAAGCCTAAGCCTTTACTGGGTTTACCGGAATGCGTGAGAGAGAAAAAAATCTTCTCACAGGCGGTCTTACTCTGAATCCTATTCTGTACCCCTGAGAGACAATTCTCTGAATCCAACGATTTTGGACCGAATTGATTCAAACATCTTTGAAAAATTTTAATCTGCCCCCTACCAGCTGAGCTGGAATGAGGGCCGCATCTTCATGCGGACTTGGGGGCTGGTTTTGATCTCTTAAATGGCTTGGATTTATTCCAATTTGAAGAAGGCTTCCAATTGGAAGCAGATTCCTTGGGGGAAGGATTAGGTTTTTGTTCCTTATTTTGTCAAAAAGGAATGAAAACGGTAAGAAGCTTTAGATCTATCCTTAGGTTTTTTATCCAGAGGTAAAAAAAACTCCCTTCCCCCCCAGTAACAGTTGAAATTATTGAATCCAACTGAGAACCAAATAATTTATTACCTTGGAAAGAAAGAGATAGCAATCTGGACTTATAAGTCATATCAGCATTCCAAGATTCAAGCCATAAAGCTCTTCTAGCTAAAATAGCTAAAGACATAGATTTAACATCAATTTTTATAATATCAAAAATGGCATCACAAATGAAATTATTAGCATGTTGAATCAACTTAACAATGCTAGACAATTCATGATCCGAGACTTGTTGCGCTAAAGTATCCAACCAAAAGGTTGAAGCAGCTGCAACATCAGCCAAACAAATTGCAGGCCTAAGAAGATGACCTGAATATAAATAAGCTTTCCTTAGATAAGATTCAAGTTTCCTATCTAAAGGATCTTTAAAAGAAGTACTATCTTCCGTAGGAATAGTAGCACGTTTAGCAAGAGTAGAGATAGCCCCATCAACCTTGGGGATCTTTTCCCAAAACTCCAATCTAACTTCTGGCAAAGGATACAATTTTTTAAACCTTTAAGAAGGAATAAAAGAAGTACCAGGCTTATTCCATTCCTTAGAAATCATATCAGAAATAGCATCAGGAACTGGAAAAACCTCTGGAATAACCACAGGAGGTTTATAAACAGAATTTAAACATTTACTAGTTTTAATATCAAGAGGACTAGTTTCCTCCATATCCAATGTAATCAACACTTCTTTTAACAATAAAACGAATATACTCCAATGTAAATAAATAAGAGAATTTGTCAGTCTCAATATCTGAGGCAGGATCTTCTGAATCAGATAGATCCTCATCAGAGAAGGATAATTCAGTATGTTGCTAGCCATTTGAAATTTCATCAACCTTATGAGAAGTTTTAAAAGACCTTTTACGTTTATTAGAAGCCTGAATGGCAGACAAAGCCTTCTGAATAGAATCAGAAATAAATTATTTTAAATTTACAGGTATATCTTGTGCATTAGATGTTGAGGGAACAGCAACAGGTAATGAACTACTACTGATGGATACATTCTCTGCATATAAAAGTTTATCATGACATTTATTACAAACCACAGCTGAAGGTATAACCTTCACAAGTTTACAACAAATGCACTTAGCTTTGGTAGAACTATTATCAGGCCGCAGAGTTCCAACAGTAATTTCTGAGGCAGGATCAGATTGAGACATCTTGCAAATGTAAAAGAAACAACATATAAAGCAAAATGATCAATTTCCTTATATGGCAGTTTCAGGAATGGGAAAAAATGCAAACAGCATAGCCCTCTGACATAGAAAAAGGCAGAAGGCAAAAAAGAATGGGGTCTTAAATAATGAAAATATTTGGCGCCAAGTATGACGCAAACAGAAAAAATATTTTTTGGTGCCAAAAACGTCTGGAAACGACACACTCGTGTCATAGATGACGCAACCTTGTGAAAGGACCCGGCGTCAACTAAGACGCTGGAAATGACGAATTTGCGCCAATGAACATAACTTCGTGCCAAGAATGATGCAATAAACGTTAGCATTTTGCGCCCTCGTGAGCCTAATTCTGCCTGCAAATTTGAAAAATGAGAGTCAATTGAAAAAAAGACTACACCAGAGGTAAGAAATACATTTTCCATAAAAAAATGCATTTCCCAGATATGAAACGGACAGTCTTCAAAAGGAAATATACTGAAACCTGAATAATGGCAAATATAAGTACAATACATATATTTAAAACTTTATATAAATAAAATTAAGTGCCAAACCATAGCTGAGAGTGTCTTAAGTAATAAAAAACATACTTACCTGAAGACACCCATCAACATATAGCAGATAGCCAATCCAGTACTGAAACGGTTATCAGTAGAGGTAATGGAATATGAGAGTATATTGTTGATCTGAAAAGGGAGGTAGGAGATGAATCTCTATGACCGATAACAGAGAACCTATGAAATAGAAAACCATTGCATTCAATAGGTGATACTCCCTTCACAACCCTCTGACATTCACTGTACTCTGAGAGGAATCGGGCTTCAAAATGCTGAGAAGCGCATATCAACATAGACATCGTAGCACAAACTTACTTCACCACCTCCATAGGAGGCAAAGTTTGTAAAACTGAATAGTGGGTGTGGTGAGGGGTGTATTTATAGGCATTTTTAGGTTTGGGAAACTTTGCACCTCCTGGTAGGATTGTTTATCACATACCTCACTAGCTCATGGACTCTTGCCAATTACATGAAATTAATTAATATTTAATACCAGTATACTTACTACAATCTAACTAAAGCTTTAGAATACCTTTGTTTAAAATATTAAATATACAATTGCTTATACTTTACTAGAACACCAGTTTGAGTATTCAGTTAATATCTAAATATGTCTATCGTCATAAGTCTTAGGAGAATTATGAACATTTGTAAGAGAATTCATCTTGATAGTCTGTTATCCACAAAGAGTGTCCCAAGGTATTTGTCTTACAGAAAACTGTGTTCGCAGTCGCACACTGGTCTCTCTATAAGCAAAAATGGCAGCAAGAAGGATTGCAACAGTCACCAAGAAAAAAATTTCAGTCAAGAACCCTCTTCCCTCCGCTGGTTTTTTGTAATGAACTGTTGTCCATTGATGATCTGTGTTTTTGTTTATACCAGAGGTATTTGTACCAGATTGTTACTATCCACTACATTTACAGTTTTCTATCTTTCCTAACAGATAGATTTTACCTTCTTTATAGTCTTCCTCATCTCTCGCTAATTTTTTATTTTTATTGATCATTAACTTTTTTTGAAAATTGTCAGTTCTCGTGAGAACCTCTTTATTCAGTTTTACATAATCTTCTGTTTGATCAAGTTGTTTAAGTGTCATTTGTATAGATTCAATTTCCTTACTTGCTTCCGTCACTAGTTTTTCTCTATGTGTTATTAGCAACTCTATAAATTTAAAAGAACATTCATTTAAAATATTGTTCCATTTCTCAATTAAATCACCATCATTTTTGAATGAACAATGCTTTAGGATCCTAAGACCTCTAGGGATGTACTTCTTCTCAGTATATTTTTTAAGTGTGTCTACATCCCACCAATGTCTATGCTCCTTCTTGATAGCTTCTTCCAATTTGCTAAATAACAATTTTATATCACATTGTTCAAGGGGAATATTTTCTTTCTCATTAACGAGGTTAATTCTTCCTCTCTGTTAAACTTTGCATTTTTAGTGTTCAGAGAGACAAAGTTAAGGTATCTTAAAAATCTATTTGTACTGTATAGATAAAAAATATGTATAAGGATATATGTGTCAATGTACAGAGGACCCAAGCCTACAGATTACATTTTTTTTTTAAAATTACAGATCTTCAAGTCGCTATCTACCAGTCTCAAATATTAAAAAAACATAAGAAACTAGAAAGTAATTGAAAAACCGGCAAACTCAAAAGTTCGAAGTAGATGCGCCTCAAAATGTTCGGAGTTCCAATCCCAAAAGAATATACAATATGCAAAACTGGAAGTACTAGCAATGTGATCAGTCCAGAGGGGGATCGTCTGGCACCCTGGTTTGCAAAAAAACATAATTTATGTAAGAACTTACCTGATAAATTAATTTCTTTCATATTAGCAAGAGTGCATGAGCTAGTGACGTATGGGATATACATTCTTACCAGGAGGGGCAAAGTTTCCCAAACCTCAAAATGCCTATAAATACACCCCTCACCACACCCACAATTCAGTTTAACGAATAGCCAAGAAGTGGGGTGATAAGAAAGGAGCGAAAGCATTAAAAATAAGGAATTGGAATAATTGTGCTTTATACAAAAAAATCATAACCACCACAAAAAAGGGTGGGCCTCATGGACTCTTGCTAATATGAAAGAAATGAATTTATCAGGTAAGTTCTTACATAAATTATGTTTTCTTTCATCTAATTAGCAAGAGTCCATGAGCTAGTGACGTATGGGATAGCAGATACCCAAGATGTGGAACTTCCACGCAAGAGTCACTAGAGAGGGAGGGATAAAATAAAGACAACCAATTCTGCTGAGAAAATAATCCACAACCCAAATAAAAAAAATGTAATCTCATAATGGAAAAAAAATGAAATTATAAGCAGAAGAATCAAACTGAAACAGCTGCCTGAAGTACTTTTCTACCAAAAACTGCTCCAGAAGAAGAAAAAACATCAAAATGGTAGACTTTAGTAAAAGTATGCAAAGAAGACCAAGTTGCTGCTTTGCAAATTTGATCAACAGAAGCTTCATTCCTAAAAGCCCAGGAAGTAGAAACTGACCTAGTAGAATGAGCCGTAATCCTTTGAGGCGGGGACTTACCCGACTCTACATAAGCATGATGAATCAAAGACTTTAACCAAGATGCCAAGGAAATAGCAGAAGCCTTCTGACCTTTCCTGGAACCAGAAAAGATAACAAATAGACTAGAAGTCTTTCTAAAACCTTTAGTAGCTTCAACATAATATTTCAACGCTCTTACTACATCCAAAGAATGTAAAGATTTCTCCATAGAATTCTTAGGATTAGGACACAATGAAGGGACAACAATCTCTCTACTAATGTTGTTAGAATTCACAACCTTAGGTAAAAATTGAAATGAAGTCCGCAATACCGCCTTATCCTGATGAAAAATCAGAAAAGGAGATTCACAAGAAAGAGCAGATAACTCAGAACTCTTCTAGCAGAAGAGATGGCCAAAGGGAACAAAACTTTCCAAGAAAGTAATTTAATATCCAGAGAATGCATAGGCTCAAACGGAGGAGCCTGTAAAGCCCTCAAAACCAAATTAAGACTCCAAGGTGGAGAGATTGACTTAATGACAGGCTTGATGCGAACCAAAGCCTGTACAAAACAACAAATTTCAGGATGATTAGCAATCTTTCTGTGAAAAAGAACAGAAAGAGCAGAGATTTGACCTTTCAAAGTACTGTATGTGCACATCCTTCCTATACTGTATGAGCGCATTCTTCCAGTACTGTATATGCACATTCTTCCTGTACTGTATGAGCGCATTCTTCCTGTACTGTATGAGCACATTCTTTTTGCAGACAAACCCTTATCCAAACCATCCTGAAGAAACTGCAAAATTCTAGGAATTCTAAAAGAATGCCAAGAGAATTTATGAGAAGAACACCAAGAAATGAAAGTTTTCCAGACTCGGTAATAAATCTTTCTAGACACAGATTTACAAGCCTGCAACATAGTATTAATCACTGTGTCAGAGAAACCTCTATGACTAAGAATCAGGCATTCAATCTCCATACCTTCAAATTTAATGATTTGAGATCCTGATGGAAAAATGGGCCTTGAGATAGAAGGTCTGGCCTTAACGGAAGTGTCCAAGGTTGGCAACTGAGGATCCCTGGATCTGGACAGATACCTGGGAAGTTTCTTGTTTAGATGAGAGGCCATCAGATCTATTTCTGGAAGTCCCCAGATTTGAACAATCTGAAGAAATACCTCTGGGTGAAGAGACCATTCGCCCGTATGTAACGTCTGGCGACTGAGATAATCCGCTTCCCAATTGTCTACACCTGGGATGTGAACCGCAGAGATTAGACAGGAGCTGGCTTCCGCCCATACAAGTATCTGAGATACTTCTTTCATAGCCTGAGGACTGTGAGTCCCATCTTGATGATTGACATACGCCACGGTTGTGACATTGTCTGTCTGAAAACAAATAAACGATTCTCTCTTCAGAAGAGGCCAGAACTGAAGAGCTCTGAAAATCGCACGGAGTTCCAAAATGTTGATTGGTAATTTCGCTTCCTGAAATTCCCAACCCCCCTGCGCTGTCAGAGATCCCCATACAGCTCCCCAACCTGAAAGACTTGCATCTGTTGAGATCACAGTCCAGGTTGGACGAACAAAAGAGGCCCCTTGAATTAGACGATGGTGATTCAACCACCAAGTCAGAGATGATCGAACATTGGGATTTAAGGATATTAATTGTGATATCTTTGTATAATCCCTGCACCACTGGTTCAGCATACAAAGCTGGAGAGGTCTCGTGTGAAAGCGAGCAAAGGGGATCGCGTCCGATGCAGCAGTCATGAGACCTAGAATTTCCATGCACAAAGCTACCGAAGGGAATGATTGAGACTGAAGGATTCAACAAGCTGAAACCAACTTCAGACATCTCTTTTCAGTTAGAGACAAAGTCATGGACACTGAATCTATTTGAAAACCCAAAAAGGTTACCTTTGTCTGAGGAATCAAGGAACTCTTTGGTAAATTGATCCTCCAACCATGTCTTTGAAGAAACAACACAAGTTGATTCGTATGAGATTCTGCAGAATATAAAGACTGAGCAAGTACCAAGATATCATCCAAATAAGGAAATACCGCAATACCCTGTTCTCTGATTACAGAGAGAAGGGCACCGAGAACCTTTGAAAAGATCCTTGGAGCTGTTGCTAGGCCAACCGGAAGGGCAACAAACTGGTAATGCTTGTCTAGAAAAGAGAATCTCAGGAACTGATAGTGATCTGGATGAATTGGAATATGAAGATATGCATCCTGTAAGTCTATTGTAGACATATAATGCCCTTGCTGAACAAAAGGCAGAATAGTCCTTATAGTCACCATTTTGAATGTTGGTATCCTTACATAACGATTCAATATTTTTAGATCCAGAACTGGTCTGAAGGAATTCTCCTTCTTTGGTACAATGCATAGATTTGAGTAAAACCCCAGACCCCGTTCTGGAACTGGCACAATTACCCCAGCCAACTCTAGATCTGAAACACATTTCAGAAACGCCTGAGCCTTCACTGGGTTTACTGGAATGCGTGAGAGAAAAAATCTTCTCACAGGCGGCCTTACCTTGAAACCTATTCTGTACCCTTGTGAAACAATGTTCTGAATCCAAAGACTGTGAATCGAATTGATCCAAATATCTCTGAAAAATCGTAACCTGCCCCCTACCAGCTGTGCTGGAATGAGGGCCGCACCTTCAAGCGGATTTGGGAGCTGGTTTTTACTTTCTAAAAGTCTTGGATTTATTCCAGACTGGAGAAGGTTTCCAAACAGAAACCGTTCCTTTAGGGGAAGGGTCAGGCTTCTGTTCCTTATTCTGACGAAAGGAACAAAAACGATTAGCAACCCTGTATTTACCTTTAGATTTTTTGTCCTGAGGCAAAAAGGTTCCTTTCCCCTCAGTAACAGTTGAAATAATAGAATCCAACTGTGAACCAAATAATTTATTACCTTGGAAAGAAAGAGAAAGCAAAGTTGACTTAGAAGTCATATCTGCATTCCAAGATTTAAGCCATAAAGCTCTTCTAGCTAAAATAGCTAAAGACATATACCTGACATCAATTCTAATGATATCAAAAATGGCATCACAAATAAAGTTATTAGCATGTTGAAGAAGTTTAACAATGCTATAAGCATTATGGTCTGACACTTGTTGCGCTAAAGCCTCCAACCAGAAAGTGGAAGCTGCAGCAACATCAGCCAAAGAAATAGCAGGTCTAAGATGATTACCTGAACATAATTAAGCTCTCCTTAGAAAGGATTCAAGCTTCCTATCTAAAGGATCCTTAAAGGAAGTACTATCCACCGTAGGAATAGTAGTACGTTTAGCAAGAGTAGAAATAGCCCCATCAACTTTAGGGATTTTGTCCCAAAATTCTAATTTATCAGATGGCACAGGGTACAATTTCTTAAACCTTGGAGAAGGAGTAAATGAAGTACCCAGACTATTCCATTCCCTAGAAATTACTTCTGAAATAGCATCAGGAACTGAAAAAACTTCTGGAATAACTACATGAGGTTTAAAAACCGAATTTAAAGGCTTAGTAGATTTAGTATCAAGAGGACTAGACTCCTTCATATCTAATGCAATCAACACTTTAAGTAAAGAACGAATAAACTCCATCTTAAATAAATATGAAGATTTATCAGTGTCAATATCTGAGGCAGAATCTTCTGAACCAGATAGATCCTCATCAGAAACAGATAAGTCAGAATGATGGCGGTCACTTAAAAATTCATCTGAAATATGAGAAGTTTTAAAAGACCTTCTACTTTTACTGGAAGGAGGAATAACAGACAGAGCCTTCCTAATAGAATTAGAAACAAATTATTTTACATTAACAGGGACATCCTGAACATTAGATGTTGAAGGAAAAACAACAGGTAAAGGATTATTACTAATGGAGACACTATCTGCGTTAGAAAGTTTATCATGACAACTAACACAAACTACAGCCGGGGGAACAGATACCAAAAGTTTACAACAAATGCACTTAACTTTGGTAGAACCAGCATCAGGCAGCGTCTTTCCAGAAGTAGATTTTGATCCAGGGTCAGGTTGAGACATCTTGCAATATGTAATAGAAAAAACAACATATAAAGCAAAATTATCAAATTCCTTAAATGACAGTTTCAGGAATGGGAAAAAATGCCAAATAAACAAGCCTCTAGCAACCAGAAGCAATGAAAAAGTGAAACTTAAATAATGTGAAAAAAAGGTGGAGACAAGAATGATGCCCACATTTTTTGGCACCAAGTATGACGCCCACATTATTGGCGCCAAGAACAACGCCCATATTTTTTGGCGCCAAGTATGACGCCACATCCTCTGACGCCGAAAAAACGATGCCCACATTTTTTGGCGCAAAAAAACTTCTGAAACACATATACGTAAAAAATGACGCAACCAGGAACAAACTTCCGGCGTCAACTAGGGCGCCAAAAAAGTTTGCGCCAAGAATGACGCAATAAATTGAAGCATTTTCAGCATCCGCGAGCCTAACAGCCCGCAGGGAAAAAAGTCAATTGAAAATTTTTAAGGTAAGAAAAAAATATTTATTCATATGCATTATCCCAAATAATGAAACTGACAGTCTGAATGAAGGAATACTGATTATCCTGAATCATGGCAAATATAAGTTTAAAGACATATATTTAGAACTTTTCATATAAAGTGCCCAACCATAGCTTAGAGTGTCATAAATAAAATAAGACTTACTTACCCTAAGACACTCATCTACATATAGTAGATAGCCAAACCAGTACTGAAACGAGAATCAGTAGAGGTAATGGTATATAAGAGTATATCGTCGATCTGAAAAGGGAGGTAGGAGAAGAAATCTCTACGACCGATAACAGAGAACCTATGAAATAGATCCCCTAGAGGAAGACCATTGTATTCAAATAGGCAATACTCTCTTCACATCCCTCTGACATTCACTGCACTCTGAGAGGAAAACCGGGCTTCAGCCTGCTGCGAAGCGCATATCAACGTAGAATCTAGCACAAACTTCACCACCTCAATGGGAGGCAAAGTTTGTAAAACTGAATTGTGGGTGTGGTGAGGGGTGTATTTATAGGCATTTTGAGATTTGGGAAATTTTGCCCCTCCTGGTAGGAATGTTTATCCCATACGTCACTAGCTCATGGACTCTTGCTAATTACATGAAAGAAATGTAGCGTCCACACCACAGATAGAATCTAGAAGGGAAAAGGCGCCCCAAATGGTGTAGTACTTCAAACTCAACTTAATTTCCAAACAGTAATCAAAAAATACTCACAAGTCTCCTAGCACTAATAAAGTGCTATATGCGTAGTCTGAACCTTATTAAAGCCGTCCAGTGAGCTTACTCCTGTTGCAGATGGTTACTGTTAGGTGTTATCACCAATGGCTTGACCTAAGAAAAATAACAGAGCGCAAACCCACTTTAAGGGGCCGATTTATCATTTATCGGACGGACATCATCCGCTGTAGAGGATAATGTCCGCCCGACATCGATAAATGCGATGAAATGCTTGGGCAATACCGCCTCCTGCAGGCCGCTAGCAGGGGGTGTCAATCAACCTGATCATATCCAATCAGGCTGATTGCTGTCCGCCACCTCAGAGGCCTGAAGGCTCATGCAGAAACTGCTGCATTCGCAGCATAATAAATCGGCCCCCAAGTGTGAATCAGTAAATGAAAAGTTTTTCATACAAAAATGAAATAAAATGTACTCATTTTTCTAATGAAGATGTCTCTCCTGTGATCGGTATGTTAACGGATTCCACAGCTCCCCAGCGGTATAATACCTTAAAGGCCAAACTGTTCTCACTGGCCTAAGCTTACGTCCCTGCTTTTGTAATAAAAGATACCAAGAGAATGAAAAAAATTGATAATAGAAGTAAATTAGAAAGTTGTTTAAAATCACATGCTCTATCTGAATCATGAAAGAAAAATGTGTTTTTTATATACCTTTACGTAAAAGATGTAAGATGTAAATTGGAACATCCTATGGAAGTTCATTAGCTAATGGATGCATCTTGTTAATGATTAATGGGTAATAGATACTTCCTGCCAATGGTCACTGAACTACAAAGCACCTATGAGTATTAAAGGGATATAAAAGTAGAAAATAAAATATTCTTATGTGTTTGAACATTTCATTATTGCACTAATTTTTGCTCATAAGTATTTGTTTTTAAATAATGAAAGTATAATCAATGCTAAAGTATATAATATCCTACTTAAGCGCCGACAAACACCTATATGCCCGGCAGAGGCGAAACCTAGCTTTCGCCTATTAGAGAGTGGTTATGAAGAAATGGAGTGACCAGGCGCCAACTAACGGAGGCTAGGTGTGAACGTGGAGATCTAAAAACAGTTCAAATTTAATAACATAAAAACAGATTGTAAAATATTGACAAGGGTTAAAAATAATGTTGACAATGATAAAGAATCAAGCAATATGCACAATTCCTGGTTCATGGATCCATGAAGGTACAAAACTAAAACTTGTTACAGTTATAGTAGACAAGGTACAAGAAATGTGATTTAATAAATCACTATCTAAAGCTACAGGAGCTGCTAATGTGGGTTAGATGGTGCAATGTTGTGCAAAAAAATGTGTCCAAAATCAGTGATGTCCAAAGCAAATCAAATAAAAAAAACAGATAGATATCTAAAAACAGACAAGTTCAATCAAATCAGTCCAAATATGGTGAATGTAAAAAAATTTTGGAAAAAAGTAAAAATACAAGCAATGTGTAGCAAGTTCACAGATAATAACTCCAAATGGAAATGTGCTTACCAGTCTACGCGTTTCGGCCCCTCTAGGCCTTGATTGCTTGTATTTTTCTTTTCACAGGTTTTTTCATTATATATTTTTTCGATCCATTTTTGTATTTTCCTTTCACCATGGTTTTTTTCCCTATATTGTGATTCAACCCCTTTCTACTAGGAGAAGAAGGACCAAAGGTTCCAACACATCATATCATTTGGACTATTTTTGTTCACTAGCAATTTTTGGATTTGCTTTAAACACTTTGAGGACATTTTACACATCTGTACTTACTTTTTTCCACATTTTTTTTACATTCACCATATTTGGACTGATTTGATTGAACTTGTCTGTTTTTAGATATCTATCTGTTTTTTGATTTGATTTGCTTTGGACATCACTGATTTTGGACACATTTTTTTGCACAACATTGCACCATCTAACCCACATTAGCAGCTCCTGTAGCTTTAGATAGGGATTTATTAAATCACATTTCTTGTACCTTGTCTACTATAACTGTAACAAGTTTTAGTTTTGTACCTTCATGGATCCATGAACCAGGAATTGTGCATATTGCTTGATTCTTTATCATTGTCAACATTATTTTTAACCCTTGTCAATATTTTACAATCTGTTTTTATGTTATTAAATTTGAACTGTTTTTAGATCTCCACGTTCACACCTAGCCTCCGTTAGTTGGCGCCTGGTCACTCCATTTCTTCATAATGAAAGTATAATGTTGACATTCAGGTAATTCTAATAGGAAGTGCACAACCGATACTGTTATATTAGTTTAAGTTTCCATATCTACTTCACATTTGTTCAGGCAAAGAAAATGTCAACATGTTTAAACGTTGCTTTTCCATATTAAAGGGACAGTCAACTCAATCATTTTTATGGTTTAAAAAGATAGATAATCCCTTTATTACCCATTCCCCAGTTTTTCATAACCAATACAGTTATATTAATATACTGTTTACCTACACTGCCAGTAGTAAAGATGGCTGCAAGGAGTGGGAGTGGGAGGGTAAGAGAGCTATTTGTGGGGATCAGGAAGTTGGGAGAGTTAGGGAGGATCACTACACTGCAGAGAGAAATAAATATATATATTTTTTTTTTAAATAAAAATCATTTAAAAAAAATAAACTGCATACTGGCAGACTGTCTAGATAGATAGATATAAATAGAGATAGATGGAGATAAATAGATATACAGTAGATATATAGATAGATAGATAGATAGATAGATAGATAAAGATATATATATATATATATATATTTAAATTGTCCTAGATAGATAAATAATAGATAGATAGATAGATAGATAGATATAGATAGATAGATAGATAGATAGATAGAGATAAATAGAGAGAGATAGAGAGATAAATAGATGATAGATAGATATAAAAACTTAGATATAAATAGATAGATAATAGATAGAGATAGACAGACAAATAGATAGATAGAAAGATAGATAGATAGATACATTTCACTTGTATTCTCATTATTATTTCTTTTTTAATTTTATTTTTTCAAACTTGCTCTCTTCCTTGTTTCTGTTTTTTAATAAAAATTTTAGCTTCTGCAGCTCAGAGATTTTATTTTTTAAATTAAACATTGTTACTCAGAGAGACATTTATTTTTTACAAATGTAGTTTTGACATTAATCACCTAGACACAGCTCACAATGACATCATCAAACGTGCCTTTATTTTAGCTATGCCAATGTGTCTGATGTGTACCTGCTGGATTCTAGATAGATAGATAGATAGATAGATAGATAGATGATAGATAAATAGATAGATATAAATACATAGATATAGATAGATAGAAAGATAATATATATAGATAGACAGACAGATGATAGATAGATAGATAGATAAATAGATAAATAGATTATAGACAGACAGATAAATAAATAGATAGATAGATAGATAGATACTAGATAGATAGAGAGAAAGAGAGATAGATAAACAGATGATAGATAGATAGAAATACATAGATATAGATAATAGATATAGATAGACAGACAGATGATAGATAGATAGATAGATAGATAGATAGACAGATAGATAGATAGGTAATAGATAGAGATAAATAGATTATAGATAGATAGATAAATGATAGAGAGATAAATAGATGATTGATAGATAGATAGATAGATAGATAATAGATAGATATATAGATAGATATATAGATAGATGATAGATATAAATAGATTTTTAGATAGCTGATAAAGAGATAAATAGATGATAGATAAATAGATAGATAGATAGATAGATACATTTCACTTGTATTCTCATTATTATTTCTTTTTTCATTTTATTTTTTCAAACTTGCTCTCTTCCTTGTTTCTGTTTTTTAATAAAAATTTTAGCTTCTGCAGCTCAGAGATTTTATTTTTTAAATCAAACATTGTTACTCAGAGAGAGATTTTTTTTTACAAATGTAGTTTTGACATTAATCACCTAGACACAGCTCACAATGACATCATCAAACGTGCCTTTATTTTAGCTATGCCAATGTGTCTGATATGTACCTGCTGGATTCTTTAATCTTACAGAAAATGATAGATAATGTCCCTAAATATTTATACAAACATGTTTTTTAACCCTTGCTATATGTTCTGCTAGATGCAAGAGAAAAGATTCCATATCTTTTTAGTGTCTTTGAGCTCTTTATAGTGATTGACTCTTTTAAGATTTTTGCAATAAAGATGTTTCTATTTTGCAGTGTATTTTAGGCTCCCTACTGGGATATCATATACAGATTTTTGGCACATTACACAACAAACTATTCCATTTTAATACATTTTATACACCAGCAAATGGATATTGAGTGGGATGCTACAATTCGAAATTCAGGATTAACATAATATTGAATAGCTCTTGAATGAGCTGTGATTTAAATTGTACTGAACGCATCACACTTCTGTTCCTACCATCAGAAAGTGTTTTAATTGTGCATTTGGCTGCTGGAAGTGGATCTTAACATTACAAGGAAAAGGAAGATGGATTCAGAGCATTCAGTAATCTGTAAATAGGCTACCGGTACATGAAATGTGGCATCAGTTGCACAAGCTTCTATTTAGTTTTAGTTGAATAAAGCTACACTAAATACACAAAATAACATCAAACTTGCAGGATTAGAGAGGGGCAACTTGTATGTTAAATCACAATTGTCAATCATCAGCCAGGATTAAGGGATATAGTTTAAAAACCTAAAAGCAAGCACTTCCTTTTAGCGTCTGCCTACTGGGCATTTTGGATTTCTGCCCAGAAAAAGAATTACTTGAAACAAGACTGCCTCCCATCTACCAGCTATGAGAAGTGCATTGGTGCCATCTGCCAGCCTGGGATTTTGTGAAATACATGTTATGGTGGTAATTGCTTGATTTCTAACTCTTGTTTCTTAGGCAGATAGGGGGCTGCTTTGTATAAAGAGCCCTCGCATAGGGAACTCAAATCGTAAGCCCTTTGTGACATGTATTTGACCTTATGTTGACACTATTCTACTCTTTGCAAAATGGTGATTTGGGGTATTTATGAGTCTAAAATTGTGTTATGAAAGCAGAATTATATATTATATGTGTTTCACGTATGAAGGTAATAGATACACTGGCTGAAATTTAAATTCCAGATGACATAGTTATACTTAAAACGCATCCAAAACCATTCATACTAGAGATATATCATATTAGCATAACTCATACACATCACATATTTTATGACTTGGTAGAGGGGCAGAAATTAAGCAAAAGACCACAAATGAAGACAATGCTGATCTTTAAAAAGGGACACTGCACTGTAAAATTGGTTTCTACTTAATGTGTTCCCAATGGCTTGTTATAGAAGCTGCAGATTAAAATGTACTAAAAGTTCCTTTATGCTTATTTTTTACATGAAATAGATGTTTTCTTGCTGATTGACGTCTCAATTGTTCTAAAGAACATGCCCATAAAAAAGGCCAGATTACAAGTGGTGTGCTATCTGTTGCACAAAAGTGATATCAGATTTATCGTGGCTGTTTGCGAGAGTCGGAAGTAGCGCGCGCATTACAAGTTGAAAGTAAATGCGTTCGGGGTAGCACAACCTCAGAGCTCTTGTTATCTGTTATGCTTGAATAAAAAGTTGTACAAAATGCATCAAAATTATATTAAAAAGTACAGTTATACGCATAATAACACCATGTAATAAAAATGATATATTAGATCTTAGGTGTTAGAAACAAGAAAGGCAGATAAAGGGCTTTAACATAGAGATACATACATATACATGTCTAAATATTTATATGTATGTATGTATGTATAAATATATATTTATATATATATATGTGTGTGTTCATATGTATTTATATGTGTACATATGTATTCACAAACATATATACACATAGACTTATATGTATATATATAAGTGCATTGGAGTCCTTTGCATTCAAGTAGCTGAAAACATGTAAAATCATATTTGTGCAGTATTCAGAATTAATAAAGTGTTATACTTTGTTTTTAGTGTAAATATGTCACATTCCAATGTTCTTCACATAGGGGAATATGTTCTAAGTATTTATAAATAGATGTTCCTATACATATCTGTTTATATCTATACTTATATATAATCATATAGATATACAGGTACAGATATATATTTTACTAAAAAAAATTAGATACATAGAAATATGTATATCAGAATAAATAGAACACATTCTACTATGTGAGGAACATTGGAATGTGAAATATTCATATATCATGTTGGTTTAGCGCACCTGAGAAAATGTGATCTGGTTTGCAGGGCTTGTTTTTTCCCAATTTTCGTGCACCATTGAAATCTATGGGAGAAAACGTCAACGCAGTCGCAATATTGTATGAATCCAGAGTCCAGATTTTCGTTTGCCATAGTTTCAAACACAGTTAAAATGATTCAGCAGTTTTGAGTACAAAAAAACATACCTCACATACACATATATCAATTATAGACATAACATATGCTATGTCTTGCTAGAAGGAAAGCAATAACGTGATTCAATTAGCATGTGAAAGCAACAAATGAAGACACGCTGGTCTTTAACTAGTGTTTTTGAAATATTTGAGGTGCCAAACAGTTTATACTGAGTGTAAGGGATAGGAAAATATCTATACAATAATTTAGCATTTATTAGAAACCATGAATGTTTGTTAGCATTTAATAACCATTAACAAAAAGGGGCATAATTATAGGGTCTCCACTGCAACCAGGCCCATGTTTTTAGGGGGCCCATCTGGTGCTGCTCAGGTAGAATCAGATTTCAGAGCAGCTTGTTTACAAGGCTACAGTTTATCTAATCAC